>NC_092281.1:3176072-3183572 GCF_036320965.1 Panulirus ornatus
TCGCAAGGAGAGGACATTGGTCTGGGGCTGTCGCAAGGAGAGGACGCTGGTCTGGGGCTGTCGCAGGGAGAGGACATTGGTCTGGGGCTGTCGCAAGGAGAGGACATTGGTCTGGGGCTGTCGCAAGGAGAGGACATTGGTCTGGGGCTATCGCGCTCAAGAGTCGTACGCGTCGTACCTCAAGACCCGTACTGCTGTGTTCACGGGGGTCGTGCCGTCGTGCTCAAGGGTCGTACGCGTCGTACCTCAAGACTCATACTGCTGTGTTTAGGAGGGTCGTGCCGTCGTGCTCAAGGGTCGTACGCGTCGTACTTCAAGACACGTACTACTGTGTCCATAGGAGGTCGTGCCGTCGTGCTCAAGGGTCGTACGCGTCGTAGTTCAAGACTCGTACTACTGTGTCTAGGAGGGTCGTACCGTCGTGCTCAAGGGTCGTACGCGCCGTACCTCAAGACTTGTACTGCTGTGTCCACGGGGGTCGTGCCGTCGTGCTGAAGGGTCGTACGCGTCGTACCTCAAGACTCGTACTACTGTGTCTAGGAGGGTCGTGCCGTCGTGCTCAAGGGTCATACGCGTCGTAATGACTTTCACGTGTGTTCCTGGCGACGTCGTACTGTGGTAACATGAAAATGTGTTAGCGACTTGGTCAAACCCAAAGGTGCGTGAGCAGGTGTGCCTCTGGTGGACACGCAAGGGAACATCTGTCGCTGCAAGGCACGACACAGAACATCTGTCAATACAAAACACGACACACAGAACATCTGTCAATACAAACCATGATACACTGGACATCTGTCAATACAAAACATGATACACTGGACATCTGTCAATACAAAACATGATACACTGGACATCTGTCAATACAAACCATGATACACTGGACATCTGTCAATACAAAACATGATACACTGGACATCTGTCAATACAAACCATGATACACTGGACATCTGTCAATACAAACCATGATACACTGGACATCTGTCAATACAAAACATGATACACTGGACATCTGTCAATACAAAACATGATACACTGGACATCTGTCAATACAAAACATGATACACTGGACATCTGTCAATACAAAACATGATACACTGGACATCTGTCAATACAAAACATGATACACTGGACATCTGTCAATACAAAACATGATACACTGGACATCTGTCAATACAAAACATGATACACTGGACATCTGTCAATACAAAACATGATACACTGGACATCTGTCAATACAAAACATGATACACTGGACATCTGTCAATACAAAACATGATACACTGGACATCTGTCAATACAAAACATGATACACTGGACATCTGTCAATACAAAACATGATACACTGGACATCTGTCAATACAAAACATGATACACTGGACATCTGTCAATACAAAACATGATACACTGGACATCTGTCAATACAAAACATGATACACTGGACATCTGTCAATACAAACCATGATACACTGGACATCTGTCAATACAAACCATGATACACTGGACATCTGTCAATACAAAACATGATACACTTGGTCCAGCACCTGGGTCCAGTGCCTGGGTCCAGCGCCTTGGGTCCAGTGCCTGGGTCCAGCACGTTTGGTCCAGCGCCTGGGTCCAGCGTCTGGGTCCAGTGCCTGGGTCCAGTGCCTTGGGTCCAGTGCCTTTGGTCCAGCAAACACGTGAGGTCTGTTTGGGGTTGAAAAAAAAGATAAAGAGAAATAGATTTTTCTGAATGGAATGTTTGATCTCTATTTTCTTTTGTTATCTCAGTCGGACGTGGGTGGGGGGAGGGGGGGTGTGGTGGTAGTGGGGGGGAAGAGGAGGGGGTGTGTCTACACCCCCTCCTCCCCCCCCCCTTGTACTGGTTCACTGGGCCGCGGGGGTCGTGTTGGTCACTGGTCCACTTCCGTGTCGGTGGCGGAGAGAGAGAGAGAGAGAGAGAGAGAGAGAGAGAGAGAGAGAGAGAGAGAGAGAGAGAGAGAGAGAGAGAGAGTTGGGTGAATCAGAATGCCTTCGTTTTTTTCCCTCAGAGGCACAAGTGAACACACATACACACACACACACACACACACACACACTCTCTCTCTCTCTCTCTCTCTCTCTCTCTCTCTCTCTCTCTCTCTCTCTCTCTCTCTCTCTCTCTCTCTCTCTCTCCATCTCAAAATCTTGGTTTTTGAGTCGAGCTTCGTGTGGTGTAAGCGCCCTGCGCCAGCTGGATTTGAAAACCCCCACCCCACCCGGGGTCGAATCTAAGCCCGGGGTGGTCTGTCCATAGCCAACCCAGCTGTTCATCTCTTAGAGAGACTAATAACATTAATGTTCTCCGTCAGTTAATACCTCCTCTCCCTCACTCACTCCCACACACACACACACACACACACACACACACAGACACACACACACTCACACACACACACTTCCTCGCCACCGCTGCCTCCAATCCAGCAGTGGTCTCCTATGGTCCGTCTTTACTGGAAACTCATCTCCCAAAGGCCATGGTCTTCCCCCACCAGTCCAGTCCACTTCGAACTCCCTCACTCATGGTCTTCCCCCACCAGTCCAGTCCACTTCGAGCTCCCTTTCCCTTTGATCTCCAACATTAAACCCCTCCCTCCCCCTCTCCAACATTAAACCCCTCCCTCCCCCTCTCCAACATTAAACCCCTCCCTCCCCCTCTCCAACATTAAACCCCTCCCTCCTCCTCTCCAACAGCTCTATCAGGTTGGAGAATCACTTGTAGTTGCGTAAATGCGTTTCTCAGCGTTAGGATCACTCAGTTTTGAAGGTCGATGTGAGCCAACCTCCAAAAAAAAACCACTTGGTTTCTACTCTCAGAGCTCTTGGTAACTGACACATTCATTCCTCCAAAAGTGAAACGATTATTATTTTTCTCCTTTTGATTCCAATCATGGAACTCTCTTTTGATTCGTCGCTTCTGAAGTTATATTTTGATGGCATACAAGTACGTGGTGTGGGATTTTTTGGCCCAGGTATTTACACATGGTGTAGAGCGGTTAGCGCTCCGGGCCTAGGGCCGTATGCAGAAAAATGCATAGATTTCTGCTTAATTTTATGCTTAGCTGAGAAAGTGACTTAAGTGCCACACAGAAAAGGACTAAGCAAGATGCTTAGCAAAACTTAAGTATAAGATTTAAGAATTATGGAATGCAGTTTGGGTCAAAATATTTGTCGTCTGCTAAGCAAATACTTAAGCGTAGTGCAGCTTTCAGAAACATGCTTAGCAAAATTCTTAAAGTTAAGTAAAATTCGTTAGGGTTAGGCATACTTAAGCATTCTAAGAAGTTTTCTGCATACGGCCCCTGGTTCGGTCCATTCACAGCACGTCGACCCCTGTATACCACATCGTTCCAATCCATTTTATCCCGTGGACGCCCTTCACCCTCCTGCATATTCAGGTCCCGATTACTCAAAATATTTCTAACCCCCAGCCTTCCATATCCAATTTGACCCACCTCTTTCTCCTTGTTCCCTTCCATTTCTAACACAAATATGTCTTCTTCGTCAACATCCTCTCACTCACTCTCCCAATATGTCCAAACCAGTTTAGTTTATCATCCCAGACTCTTCCAACCACGCTCGTCTTATGAACACACCTCTCTTCCCTTAGTGAATTCTCGATATAGGAATAAGACGCTATATTTGGAGAGACGCCATATAGATGAATTAGACACCATAGATGAAATTAGATGCTATAGATGAGTTAGACGCCATAGATGAGTTAGACGCCATAGATGAAATTAGACGCCATAGATGAATTAGACACCATAGATGAAATTAGATGCTATAGATGAGTTAGACGCCGTAGATCAATTAGACACCATGTTAGGATAGATGCCATAGATGAGTTAGACACCATAGATGACTTAGACACCATATTTGGATAGACGCCATTGATGGGTTAGACACCATAGATGAATTAGACGCTATGGATAGATAGACGCTATGGATGGATAGATGCTATAATGTGTAAGGGTTAAGGAAGCCGTTATAGATGGATAGGTTTCACAGTGGTTGAGTGGGTCGTCAGAGTCACACCTCTCGGTGGTTTGGTCGTTAGTGGAGGGCAATTATGGAGCACGAAAGTCTACCTGAACAGTTGGTGGGGTTTCCCCACATTTCCTCCTGTTCATCACCCATCACCACAGTCTATTCCTTGCCCTATCCATACCCTCCCATTTCCCTTTCAGTCTCATACTTATCTCCTTTTTTTTCTCTCTTTTCTTCTCGTCTCCATCACCATCTTCTTGGAAGACAGAAGAGCCAGAATCACCAGCAGGTTCAAATATTCTGGGGAAAAATAATCGGTCGTGTGGAAGAATTGGAAAATAGAAATGGCTGGGTTCACGAAGATTCCTCTGGAATTTTGAGGTTTTGTGTGAAAAAAAGGAATATATATATATATATATATATATATATATATATATATATATATATATATATATATATATATATATATATATATTCCTGCAAGTCCACTGGGAAATGAAACACGATAAGTTCCCAAGTGCACTTCCGTGTCATAATCACATCATCATCAGGGGAGACACAAGACAGAAATATAACAGTCAGTTGATATACAACGAAGAGACGTAGCTAAGACGCCATTTGGTAAACATTATTCATTACAAGCGTTCGTCCAATATTCTTGATGAGTGTTGCAAATTTCTTTTGAGATGTACAGTGTAATATTCTAACGCGAATATCTCGTGAATTATAAGAATAATGAGAAGAAAATATTACGGATGAGCTGTGCGAGAAAAAGAATGAATTGCTTTCATCTTTCCAATGGAAAAGAATTCGTAAAAATATGACAGTCTAGAATAAGAACTTTAAATAACAAAACCACTGAAATGACTCTTACGAAATCTTTTAGATTAAAAAAAAACAAAATTTCATATTATATATTTTTTTCATACCTATTTGTCATTGCCCGAGTGAGCGAGGTAGCGTCAAGAACAGGGGACTGAGCCTTAGAGGGAAAATCCTCACTTGGCCCCCGTCTCTGTTCTTTCTTTTGGAAAAGTAAAAAACGAGAGGGAAGGATTTCCAGCCCCCCGCTCCCTATCCTTTTAGTCGCCTTCTACGACACGCAGGGAATACGTGGAAAGTATTCTTTCTCCCCTATCCCCAGGAATGAGATATATGGCCCAGGACATGCAGGAGGGTGAAAGGTGTGCAGAGGATAGAGTGCATTGGAGCGATGTGGTATATAGGGGGCGACGTGCTGTCAGTGGACTGAACCAGAGCATGATACGAAGCCAAGGGAAACCATGAACACGTCTCTGGGGCTTGATTGTGGAGAGGGGGCTTTGGTTTTGGTGCATTGCACGCGAAACATTATGAACAAGTATGAAAGATAAAGAGATAGATAGATACATAGATAAAGGGCCATCTTTGGAAGGGTTGAAAAGATTCTCACTTGTAAAAGACGAAGGCCAGAGACACAGAGACACTGCCTTGCTACCCAACACAGTGGTGGGACTTCGCTTGTTCCCCCCTTACGACAAAGTATCAGTGAACAAGACACCTTTGATCAAATCAACTCGTGTCCCATGGTAGATTCTCAACGTTCACGCCCCCTTTTTTCAACAGCCTCTTTGAGGCCCTAGACGGTGTGAGGGAGGACAGAGAGAGAGAGAGAGAGAGAGAGAGAGAGAGAGAGATAACAGAAGACTTCAACACTGGTGTGGTCTTAGGCCCTTCTCAATTGGGGTGACGTAAACGTAGTTATGGCCAGCGAAAACATGTCTCTCATAATTTTGTAATTGCGAGGAAGGGCGGCGCTAGATCTGAAAGCAATCGACACTCCTCTATCAGGCGATAGAAGAATAAAGAATAGATAGATATAGGATGAGAGACAGACCCTTGCTCCGTTGATGTTAAAGCAATCGACACTCGTCTATCAGGCGATAGAAGAATAAAGAATAGATAGATGATGAGAGAGAACCTTGCTCCGTTGATGTTAAAGCAATCGACACTTCTCTATCAGGCGATAGAAGAATAAAGAATAGATTAGATAGATGATGAGAGACAGACCCTTACTCCGTTGATGTCAAAGCAATCGACACTCCTCTATCAGGCGATAGATGAATAAAGAATAGATAGACATAGGATGAGAGACAGAACCTTGCTCCGTTGAAGAGAAGGTCTCAAATATGTCTCATATTTTTTGTGGCGAGGGCGAATGAGAAGAAGGTAGCATCATCATCTACTTGTTGTCTATGTCTCCGTGTGACCACACTCATGTCTCTCACTGAGTCGTTATCTCTCCTGTTACGTTGTGGGAGACACTATTATCTCAACGGGAGATCCTACTTCATTAACGGTAACGCGAGAATTCTCCTCACCACGAAGTGAGATAGGAAAGGTTGCCTCTTGTGTTTGGAAACAGGTGTGTGTGTGTGTGTGTGTGTGTGTGTGTGTGTGTGTGTGTGTACTGTATTCCATTGTTTGTGTATACAGTGGCTATGCATGCGTTATACTGTATTCTGTATCTTATGTATGCCCCCGGGTGTTTGTGTTCGTAATACACTGTACTCTGTTGTTTGTGTATACATCAGGTGGCTTTGCTTGTCATGTGTCGCATTCAATTGTTTATGTATACTCCAAGTACGTATTCATGTTGCATACTGCATTCAATTGTTTATGTATACCCCAGGTACCTATTCATGTAGTATACTGCATTCAATTGTTTATGTATACCCCAGGTACCTATTCTTGTTGTATACTGCATTCAATTGTTTATGTATACCTCTGGTACCTATTCTTGTAATATACTGCATTCAATTGTTTATGTATACCCCAGGTACGTATTCTTGTAGTATACTGCATTCAATTGTTTATGTATACTCCAGGTACGTATTCTTTTAGTATACTGCATTCAATTGTTTATGTATACCCCAGGTACCTATTCCCATAAAATACTACACTCAATTGTTTATGTATACCCCCAGGTACCTATTCTTGTAGTATACTGCATTCAATTGTTTATGTATACCCCCAGGTACCTATTCTTGTAGTATACTGCATTCAATTGTTTATGTATACCCCCAGGTACCTATTCTTGTAGTATACTGCATTCAGTTGTTTATGTATACCCCCAGGTACCTATTCTTGTAGTATACTGCATTCAATTGTTTATGTATACCCCCAGGTACCTATTCTTGTAGTATACTGCATTCAGTTGTTTATGTATACCCCCAGGTACGTATTCTTGTTGTATACTGCATTCAATTGTTTATGTATACCCCCAGGTACCTATTCTTGTAGTATACTGCATTCAATTGTTTACGTATACCCCAGGTACCTATTCTTGTTGTATACTGCATTCAATTGTTTATGTATACCCCAGGCATCTCTTCTTGTAGCATACTGCATTCAATTGTTTATGTATACTCCAGGTACGTATTCTTGTTGTATACTGCATTCAATTGTTTATGTATACCCCCAGGTACCTATTCTTGTAGTATACTGCATTCA
>NC_092281.1:3186072-3191072 GCF_036320965.1 Panulirus ornatus
TGTGTGTGTGTGTGTGTGATATCAAACATCTTTCTTTTATATACTCATTAAATCCATCAGAGTTTTGATAAAGGGGAAGAAAATACATTAGAATCTCCTCTTCGGAACTACATCTTTCGTTTTATTCAATATACCACACATAGTTTAAGTACTTCGTTAAGCGTGTGTGAGTTGGTAGACTCGTTTACCGAACCAATTTAACAACAGGCAACGTAGTTCTTGAATTACCAATTGCTCACATGCAACTCTGCGTGTTTGGATCGTGTCATTTTTTGCTTGAATGTAGTGCGTCATGCAGAGGGGCCAGCCATTAGGTCGTGCGTCAGGCAGGGAAGCAAACCGTTACGCCATGCGTCAGGCAGTGAAGCAGGCCGTTACATCATGCGTCATGCAGTGAGGCAGGCCGTTACATCATGCGTCAGGCAGTGAGGCAGGCCGGTACACCATGCGTCGGGCAGGGAAGCAAGCCGTTACACCATGCGTCGGGCAGTGAAGCAAACCGTTACACCATGCGTCAGGCAGGGAAGCAGGTCGTTACACCATGCGTCAGGCAGGGAAGCAAACCGTTACACCATGCGTCAGGCAGGGAAGCAAACCGTTACACCATGCGTCGGGCAGTGAAGCAAACCGTTACACCATGCGTCAGGCAGGGAAGCAGGTCGTTACACCATGCGTCAGGCAGTGAAGGAGGCCGTTACATCATGCGTCAGGTAGTGAAGCAGGCCGTTACATCATGCGTCAGGCAGCGAAGCAAGCCGTTACACCATGCGTCAAGCAGTGAAACAGGTCGTTACACCATGCGTCAGGCAGTGAAGGAGGCCGTTACATCATGCGTCAGGTAGTGAAGCAGGCCGTTACATCATGCGTCAGGCAGCGAAGCAAACCGTTACACCATGCGTCGGGCAGGGAAGCAGGGCCGTTACATCATGCGTCAGGCAGCGAAGCAGGCTACCATCTGGCCGCCAACTTCCGTATGATAATAACACCGTAAGCGCCACTCCGTTACCCGTGTAGCGGGGGGGCGTCAAGACTACCACAGAGATCTGGCCTCGTCCGTGACCACCTCAACGGCGTCATCTGCATAACTACGTGGCAACTGCAACGACAGCTGGCGGAGTGAGTCCCCAGAGCGAGCATTACACCGCCAGGTGGGAGTCCAAGAGGGGGCCCCGTAAGGAGCGGTAGGGATCGCCAAAGTAGCAAAAGTGAGCCTTAAGGTAGAGGTTCCGAAGGACTTCCTCAAGCATTACAAGAGGAAGATGCGACAGTTGTCTTACCCACCTTTCCTATTTCCACCTCCCCACCTATACTATCCACTTCATACATCCACTTCATACATCCACACACATACATCCACTCACACACACACACGTCTTAGCACCACTGAAGTATGTAGAGAAGAGACAGACGGAATACTAAGTGGGTTTTGAGATTTCTCCCTGTGTTCTACAGTGGTGCGTGGTGATTCAGTGTGACCAGCCACTGGAAGTGGTGTTCAAGATGACACTAACCAAAGCCAAAGTGCCAAAAGAGAGAGAGAGGGCGGGGGATGGCAAGCTCCATCTATATAGACAACCTGGTTGAGATGGTGGACTGTAGACAGGTCTCCCAGACGCATGGGGACTGGGAGGTGTTGGAAAAGATAATCAGGAAGCAAATGGATGGCTTCTTTTTGAGGAGAAATACCTCAGCCATAGACGAAATGGCTTCAGCAGCAAGGGAAGTCGTGTGTAACGAAGCTCTTAGATTTCTACGAGAGAGGGAGCTCCATATTAGACAAAAGGAGAGGTCGAGTGGATTCCTTGTATCTGAGATGCTAGAAAGAGTTTGACACCGTACCACACAAGAGACAGGTAAAGAAAATGGATCCACAGGAATTGATTAATGGCAGACTTCGTCCGTGGATGGAAGATAACCTTTAGCTGTTGGGAGCGAAGGACGCCTGTCAGCCTCTTGAAATAAGGATGGGGTCAGTAGTGTTGTCCAGCTGGACTCTGTTATAGGGGCACCCCTTGCTCTTCGAACTGACTGAAGGACATTGACGGAAGGATTGGAAACCTATATAGATAATTTTGTGGCTGATACCAATGTCACGAGGGAAATGGAAAGCGAAGAGGACTTTCATCAGTTTACAAGAAGGCCCAGTTACTCTATTCCAAAGTTGGTGTGATACATTATTGATGAAATTCAGTCCCCGAAAATAATGTGATGTAGTGAGGATAGAACACAGGGTGAAACGGTTTCAAAACGAATGGATTTAACAGGATATACACGACTGGAATCTGCTTGTTATTGGAACGTAAGAGTTGACATGGTCGCTTAAACTGGAGTCCCTCATACGTCGAATACTTCAAGAGCCAATGGTGTGCTGGCAAATATTAGTATAGCATTCAAGTATGTGGGTATGGAACGATCCAACAAGCTGTTCATGTTCTAAACTACCCCAACATTAGAATATGCCTCTTAAGTTTGGTCATCGAAACTAAAGTAGGTCAAAGAACTAATGGAGAAAGTCCAGAGGAAGAGCGGCAAAGATGATACTGGAATTCATATACCTGAGTTACAGGGGAAATGCTTGGAAGCCCTAAATTTCCTCACCATGGAAGAGAAAAGAACGAGGCGTGATTTGATCACGACTTTTATTATATTTCTAAAGCAGATTGAAGACGTAAACAGTTCTTCGAGGGATGTATAGATATAACAACCAGAGAACATAACATGGAATTAATGCAGGAAACTTGTTATAAATGTTATAGACGGGCTACTGTTATAATAAGTTGTGAGTGAACGAGATAAATGGAGTTGTGAGTTATGGAATGAAGCCACTTATCCATACCCGTTCCCACTACTCATACACACATCTGTGCCCACTACACATCCACATCTCTACCCACTACACATCCACATCTTTATCCACTACACATCCACGCCCGTGGTCACTACACATCCACATCTTTACCCACTACACATCCACATCTTTACCCATTACACATCCACCACATCCATGCCCACCACACATCCACATCCGTTCTCACTACACATCCACATCTTTACCCACTACACATCCACCACATCTGTGCCCACTACACATCCATATTTGTACCCACCACACATCCACGTCCGTTCTCACTACACATCCACATCTTTACCCACTACACATCCACCACATCCGTGCCCACTACACATTCACATTTGTGCCCACTCCACATCTAATCCACCCCCCCTTACCTCCATGCCACCCACTCAATCTTCTGTAATTAACGTCGCTAATTACCACTTGTTACACCACCCAATGACTTTCCACATGTAGTTCAGTAGTTTAGTGGGAGCCAGGCCAATCACATGTCTGTAGTTCACAGCCACGCCCTGCACGCCCTCGCGCGCCCTCCCTCACCACGCCCATAACGGATCCTGTCATTTGCTTCGTCAGTTACCCACAGAGGAGTAACTGGTTACCTTAAGAATCAGGTCGTAATGTTGGGTTCGGTTATAATCGACTCTCCCGCCTCCCCCTCCACCTCAACTCCCTCTCTCATTCTTCCTCCATTCCACATCCAGGCTCCATGCCTGCCATCCCAGTCCACTTCTTCCTCCATTCCACATCCAGGCTCCATGCCTGCCATCCCAGTCCACTTCTTCCTCCATTCCACATCCAGGCTCCATGCCTGCCATCCCAGTCCACTTCTCCCTCCATTCCACATCCAGGCTCCATGCCTGCCATCCCAGTCCACATCCTCCACATGACTCTCTTGTGAGTGTTTAGGTGAGCGTATTTTATCTTTTCTTTCACTAATCATCGTACAATACCACGTCTTGTCCCCAGAGGCGTCAGGTCTTCGCTCACCCTTCGTCAGCGCCTGCTACAGGTTCACTGAGGTACATTCTCCAGTTCCTACATCAAGTGTCGCCTTGACCAGCTTCGAGGTTTTAGGTTTCGAATCCCTTTTTTCCAGCGTCTATTTTGCTTCAGCTTCTGCTTCACGTCCTGTACGTAGGTTCGAAGCCTTATGTACCATATGGAAAGCCATCAGTCCCTGAAGAAAGAGGGTCAGGTTACGTAGAGACATTAAATTCTCTTTACCTCTCCTTTTTCAGCGTCTATTTTGCTTCAGCTTCAGATCCTGCACGTAGGTTCGAACCCTTACGTACGCTATGGAAAGCCATCAGTAGTTTACGTAGACACATTAAATGCTCTTTGTAGATAAACATACTCCTGGAGTCCAATTCTCCTCCTTGGCCCTTACTGCTAGAGTGAGTTCTATTATCTCTATATATCTATCTATCTCTCAATAGATCTATCTCTCAGGGAGATAGCAGACGACCTTGTGGGATGACGTGAACAGATAAGCTAATGCGTTTTCGTCTGGGGTGGGAGGAAGAAAGTGCCAGCTTATATTACGTTTTCCCTTCGCGAAAGACAGACTGGAGCCATGGCTGAGGCCATTGTGGCTGAGGCCATTGTGGTTGAGGCCATTGTGGTAGAGGCATTGTGGTAGAGGCATTGTGGTAGAGGCATTGTGGTAGAGGCACTGAGATGATCTTACTGCAATGTTTGATCCCAGGCGACCTGACATGCCCTGCTCCTCCTCCACTCCATAGCATATTGTGACACAGTTGTAACTCATTTACACAATTATGCTTGCTGAGGCCGACTGTCTACTTACCTCCCTGTCTACCTATCTACCTACCTGCTTGCCTACCTACCTGCCTGCTTATCTACCTACCTACCTACCTGCATACCTACGTGCCTGCTTATCTACCTACCTATCTACCTACCTACCTACCTGCATACCTACGTGCCTGCTTATCTACCTACCTATCTACCTACCTACCTACCTGCATACCTACGTGCCTGCTTATCTACCTACCTATCTACCTCCCTATCTATCTACCTACCTACCTAGCTACCTACCTACCTACCTACCTACCTACCTACCTACCTACCTACCTACCTACCTGCTTACTTACCTCCTTATATACCTACCTATCTACCTACCTAC
>NC_092281.1:3196072-3206072 GCF_036320965.1 Panulirus ornatus
ACTGTTCACACAGGTACCTGGGAACACACCCCACACACACCCCACTTACACGAACGTATGAGTGTCTTTCTTACTAATTACGAATGTTCAGAGTGGTCACGTATTCTCACACGAACGCATTAGTGTCTTACTAATTACGAATGTTCAAAGTGGTCACGTATTCTCACACGAACGCATTAGTGTCTTTCTTACTAATCACGAATGTTCAGAGAGGTCACGTATTCTCACACGAACGCATTAGTGTCTTACTAATTACGAATGTTCAAAGTGGTCACGTATTCTCACACGAACGCATTAGTGTCTTTCTTACTAATCACGAATGTTCAAAGTGGTCACGTATTCTCACACGAACGCATTAGTGTCTTTCTTACTAATCACGAATGTTCAGAGAGGTCACGTATTCTCACACGAACGCATTAGTGTCTTACTAATTACGAATGTTCAAAGGGGTCACGTATTCTCACACGAACGCATTAGTGTCTTTCTTACTAATCACGAATGTTCAGAGAGGTCACGTATTCTCACACGAACGCATTAGTGTCTTACTAATTACGAATGTTCAAAGGGGTCACGTATTCTCACACGAACGCATTAGTGTCTTTCTTACTAATCACGAATGTTCAAAGGGGTCACGTATTCTCACGCACAGAGATTGAACATCTGTGCCAAGACGTAAGTGAACAGACGCTGGTCGGGAGCTACACGACAAGGTGGACTTCCACTCCACAAGGATCAGTGTGTGGATTTTCATCCTCGACCAGATCCAAAGGCTTGAGAATTGGTGGAGGTGGTGGAGGTGGAAGCATTCATGGTGGTGGTGGAGTTGGTAGTGGTGGTGTGGTAGTGGAGGAGGTAGTATTGGTGGTGTGGTAGTGGTGGAGGAGGAGGTGGAAGCATTCATGGTGCTGGTGGAGGAGGTGGAAGGACTCATGGTGCTGGTGGAGGTGGTGGTGGAGGAGGTGGAAGCATCCATGGTGCTGGTGGAGGAGGTGGTAGTGGTGGTGGTGGTGTGGTGGTGGTGGAGGAGGTGGAAGCACCCATGGTGCTGGTGGAGGTAGTGGTGGTGTGGTGGTGGAGGTGGAAGCATCCATGATGGTGGAGGAGAAGGTGGAGGTGGTGTGGTGGAGGTGGAAGCACCCATGGTGGTGGTGGAGGAGGTAGTGGTGGTGGTATGGTGGTGGTGGAGGAGGTGGAAGCATCCATGGTGGTGGAGGAAGAGGTGGTATTAGTGGTGTGGTGGAGGAGGTGGAAGCATCCATGGTGGTGGAGGAAGAGGTGGTATTAGTGGTGTGGTGGAGGAGGTGGAAGCATCCATGGTGGTGGAGGAGAAGGTGGAGGTGGTGTGGTGGAGGTGGAAGCACCCACGGTGGTGGTGGAGGAGATGGTGGTGGTGTGGTGGTGGTGGTGGAGGAGGTGGAAGCACCCATGGTGGTGGAGGAGGAGGTGGTAGTAGTGATGTGGTGGTGGAGGTGGAAGCGCCCATGGTGATGGTGGAGAAGGTGGAGGTGAAGGTGGTGGTGGTGGTGGAGGAATATCATCCACATCTCGGTAAGGTGGAGTTGCTGGTGGAGGGATGGCAGGTCCGGGGGTGGAAGATGTCGTCAGCTAACGTGGCCATTGAGACTTGAAGGGTGAGTGAGTGAGGCTCTCTCTCTCTCTCTCTCTCTCTCTCTCTCTCTCTCTCTCTCTCTCTCTCTCTCTCTCTCTCTCCCTATACACCCACACCTCCTCCACCTCCCCCTCCACCTCCTCCACCACACCCCCCCCCACACACAGGTGTGGCTTACGTACATATTGACGCATTGAGCGAGGCTTCCACACCTTCCCCCTCCCCCCCTCCCCCCAACCCAACAGCCAGGTGCCCTGGGTGGGTGGGGGGGGGAGGCGCCCCCCCCACCTCCACTCCACCCCCACTTCCACCCCGGTGACTGACCCCCCCCCCCCCAGCACCTCGGCGCACAACCCCATTCCCCCTTCCCTCCCCTTCCCCTCCCTTCCCCTCCCCCTTTCCCCCCTCCTCGGCAGAGGGGGGGCTTCTTCCCCCCCCTCCAATGTGTGTGTGTGTGTGTGTGTGTGTGTGTGTGTGTGTGTGTGTGTGTGTGTGTGTGTGTGTGTGTGTGTGTGAGATCAATCTCACCTTCCGATCCACCAGGTGTGGTAACTCACCACTGGTTGATCTCCCCTCAACCCCGTCGATAGCGTTCTATTATCTCCATATACCTTCACAGTCAACTGTAAATGGGGCGTTCAGATAAGAACGATTAAGATTGTCGAAGTAATTGTCTATCACTGATAAGATTATACGATTCCGGAAATCATTGAACTCTCTCGAACAAGATAAGATTGAACTCTCGAACAAGATAAGATTAAACTCTCTCGAACAAGATAACACTGAACTCTCTCGAGCAAGATAAGATTGAACTCTCTCGAACAAGATAAGATTAAACTCTCTCGAACAAGATAACACTGAACTCTCTCGAACAAGATAAGATTAAACTCTCTCGAACAAGATAAGATTAAACTCTCTCGAACAAGACAAGATTAAACTCTCTCGAACAAGATAACACTGAACTCTCTCGAGCAAGCTAAGATTGAACTCTCTCGAACAAGATTGAACTCTCTCGAACACGATAAGTTCGTACTGTTTCCGTCAAGGACCAGAGAAAGACTTCACTGTATCCCAGATATCAACATGAAGATCTTATCTATCATTATGATAAGGACGGGAGAGAAAATCGTGTTATCTTTGACATCACAAGGTCAAATGCCTCTCGTCCCCCACGCCCAACCTTGCCTCGTTCATTCCTCCTACGCTGGGTTCCTCGCCCTTCAGGTCTTGCCTTACGTCATCATCCAGCCATCTTTTCCTCGGTCCTTCCTCTCACTCACTCACTCACTCATCCCTCTCCCAGCACACCTCTTGTCTCTCCTCCTATCTGTCTGTGTAAAGCATTGGACTGGTGGCTTTTCAATTCTCTTTTTGACAAAACTACGCTGGGTTCCTCGCCTCCTCATCCCTCTCCCAGCACACCTCTTGTCTCTCCTCCTATCTGTCTGTATAAAGCATTGGACTGGTGGCTCTTCAATTTGCTTCTTGACAAAATCGTTCCATCATCAAATGTCTGTGCGGCAGATTTGGCAACAACACCGAGTTGAATATTCCTAGATTTGTTTCCAAACTCACCTCCGTCCCTGCCCTCAGCTCCCATGTCCATATACCACTTGTCTATACCCTCGCAATATCCATTTTCTTTATGTTAGAGGCTCTAAGTAATGGGAGAAAGTCCACATTGAGGCCAAGACTTGAGATCGAAATACGAAGAGGTTAATGAATGGGAGAAAGAATTAACGAGGGAAAAGTATTTACGAATTTTTGAGTATGAAAATCCTACCTTTTAAAAATACCACTTCATAGTTATTGGAAAGACATGAGAGGTAGAGAGTTCCAGAGCTTGGAGGTGTAAGGAAAGAAACAGTTATCAAAACGGCCCACCCTTGAGTTGCCAACGGCCACATAGTAATCATGTTCTATCTGATAACATCCCTCGTGAACTTAAAAGTTCTTCTTCAGAACTGATTTTAAGTTCTGTGGATGGCATAAGAGATCCCGGTTTCCCTTGCAAGATCATCCATCCTTGGAAAGACAGAAAGGAAAACGAATTCTCGGTAGGCGACTATGCGTTTCCAGTGTGTGTGTTGTTCTGCGGCGAAGACCAAGGATCGAGTGGGAAGGGGGAGGGAGAGAGGTGATGTGTGGGGATGGAGAAAGGGGGTAATTTCCAGGGTTGCGAACCTGGAACCATCATCAAGACCGTCCATCATCATCTGTTCCAGTCCACCGTCCACTGGACAAGGGCTCAGACCACGACCGCGCTGTAGTAAAGTATGGAGACCACAAGCGCTTCGTGGGACAAAAATGGTCCACTTCGAGATAAAACATTCATCAGACACACACACACATATGGACTTCGTCCATTTGGAGGGCCAGGAGCTGGGTGGGTCGGCCCCGCGGTAACAGTTGAGGAGGTTTCCAGGATGGAGAGAAATGTTGAGGTCTGTAGATTGTGTTCATAGTTTGCGCCCTGGGATGATGCTGAAAAATTGGGCTGGTGAAATCACCCATGTGTGTTTGGTTTAACTGCTATCATCTCCATCAGATGAGAAATCCTCACTTGGCCACTTTAAATAAAGGGTTTATAGGATTTAAACTATAATAATAAATAACGATTTGAATACATTTAGTGGGTCTTTTCAAGGCTGTTTGTGGCAGAGATGTGAAACATAGACATTGGTGTGGCAGGGGTAGAGAAGCCAGCAGATGACTGATAGACATACCTTTAAACATTTCTTTTTTTAAACTACGAAGGCACAAATAAAGCCAGTCGTGGACTTTAAGAAGCGAAGTATTTGATCTGTCATTTTTCGAACGTACCTGTGGCGTTATTTTCAAAGACATTTATCGTGAAATGGCTCCACATGTTAACCAGTCCTGTTGCTTGAAGTTCACACTATTCGAAGAAAAAAGTCATTTTTTTGCGATTAATTAATATCCATTAAGTCCATTAATACTAATGAGATCAAGCTTATATAGCCTTGAATAGCAGCTTAAGTCAAGGTTGTCAAAGCTTTTTGACTGTTTTAAATGCTTGTATCAAGACCCCTCTCTTAAACCCCTCTCTTAAACCCCTCTCTTCTCTAACTTAGATCATCCTAAGTTAGCTAATCAGTTCTAATAGGATGTGTTTCATTCTTTCATTCATTTCATTCATCCTCTTGATTGCTCACAGATGCAATCTATCCATTATCTATCATTTCTTATCTATACATTGTCTATCATTTCTTATCTATCCATTATCTATCATTTCTTGAGTAGGATGACCGAGACTGGATACACGATTCAAGGTGGAGGACACACCAATGAGTTATGAAGAATGGGGTTCAAATGTCCAATGTATGAATCCTAGATTTCTGTTTTTCTTTTTTCTTTTTTTAGTTCTGCTTCATCATGTATTACTTAGACCATCAGAGATTATACCACCGAAGTCTTTTCCCTCAATTAAGCTTTTTGTAGATGAATATAATTCATAATTAGCTTGACCTCTGTTGCTGCTTGAACTGAACTCTCTTACGAAACTCGGTCCATCATTCTGCCTATGGTGGCTGCAATTTGTATATGCGTACTATCTACTATCGTCTTATTCCCCAGTTTTAATATCGTCTACGATACTTTATATCGTACCGTCCAGCCATTATCAAAGTTATTAATGTATATGTAAAAAACCGAAGTGGTGGTAAAAACGACCCTTGTGGTACGCCATTGGATGTGGCTAATCAGCCAAATTCCATTTATATCTCCATTGTTGTTGATTGACTTCACCTTTCCTGGTTATCTTTGATGCGCGAATTAGTCATATACATTGCGAAAATGTACATAGATGACATCAAATGTCTCAGTTTTCATCCGACGTACGTGTTCAAGTTGGTTTTGCCACGGATCGAAAACCATACCGCTCCATTGCTGTTTCTCCTGCCACAATACCGTTGTGTTGATCCCGTAAACAACCCACAGTCTTAACTGGTAGTTTATCAAGTGCAGACATTATCAGGGCCAGCTGGGCAATAATTTCCAGATAGGGAATTAGCAGCATTTATTTCTGTGGGGGGGAGGGATATATATCTGTCTTCCATTCGCAAAACCTTCGAATCCCCTGGAACTTTCACAGTGTCAAATGCTTTACTAAAAACAATATTATTAACTCATTTTCAATTTCTATTGTTGTTCCAAATTTCTCTTATTAGATCCTGTTATCTTATTGATGTTCATATTTAATGCTAATTGTGTCTTGAAATTGTGAGCTGTTTTAAATAGACGTGAGGAAAAGAATTCTATAAGATCTTCTTCGCTTCATCGTCGTAAACCAAGTTAATGTTTCTTCGTATTTAATGACCCATTTGAGTGTTCAACGACTCAATTCTAATATAACTGTAGAGTGATTTAAGGTCCCTTTTGCCATTCATAGAACATTCGACGGGCGAACTTAGATGCTAATGAGTCTATAGAGACAAATTGGCTGACCTTCATAAACGAATTGGTGTATAGGTCAAAAAAGAAAGAAAAATTGTAGTAGTGAACGAGAAATGAACCAGTAGGTGAAGGGATCAGCGAATTTGAAGAAAAAGGGGTTTAATGTAATCTTACAAGGAAACAGACCAAGAGATGCGAAACGACAAAGAGAGAAATTATTTCCTTCTCACACTTTTTTACCTTTTTATTTCCCCCTTCCCCTTCGCCTTGTTGACCAACTTGTCTCTGTGTGTGTGTGTATGTGGATCTTACCCGGAAACTCGAACCAGTTCCACAACACAGATCTACTGATGCGGAGGTGGGCTGGTCTAAGGTCGAGGAGGGAGGAGGGAGGTGGTGTGTGTGGGGGCTTGAGCAGGTGGTGTGTGTGTGGGGAGGCTTGAGCAGGTGGTGTGTGTGTGGGGAGGCTTGAGCAGGTGGTGTGTGTGTGGGGGCTTGAGCAGATGGTGTGTGTGTGGGGGCTTGAGCAGGTGGTGTGTGTGGGGGGGCTTGAGCAGGTGGTGTGTGTGTGGGGGGCTGAGCAGGTGTTTACTGTCTACCAGGGTTGGCTGCAGGGCGTCCTACAAGGGCGTTATGCGGATGTGAACACATGTGTTCTCTGTTCTCTCAGTTCCGCTCGCCCAATGGCTAGCGAACCTTGACATGTGTGCTGTTATAATCCACCTCCTTCCTTGACCGCCAGCCTCCCCCTGTGTGTGTGTGTGTGTGTGTGTGTGTGTGTGTTGGCTGGTCATGTGTGTGTGTGTCTGTGTGTGTGTGTGTTGGCTGGTCATGTGTGTGTGTGTGTGTGTGTGTGTGTGTGTGTACTGATGGAGTTTCTCCAGCCGTTGACTGAGTTGTGGTGAAGTTCGAAGGGAAAGCTAAATCATTTGTTGATGTGTGTGTGTATATATATATATATATATATATATATATATATATATATATATATATATATATATATATATATATATATATGTATGTATATATACATACATGATATTTTCTTTAGAATATTTGCATACATTTGAACTCTCACTCGCAGTCATAGATTTATTCCACTGTACAATGAACATGTGGCAGATACTCACACAAAACACAACAGTTTTCTAAACTTATCGTATCCGTACGACAAGACATATTTAAACTGCTCTTTAAACATACTCTCTTTTTACGAGCCATTTAAATTCCAGCGTTATTATCCCATGAAAGAGGGCGTTATTTTTTGTATAATAGTTTCATATTACTCCTCCTATTCGTATAATATATTGTAAACTGCTTCTCTGTTACCTATATTGCTCTATGTCTATGTACGAGCCTTCATAGAGGTGGTGGTTAACGTTGTTGACTATGAGGCAGCACGGCTTAGCCCATCATGGTCTGACCACACATGGGTTCGAATCCTGGGCGGGCGTGGCACTTGGCCCACACCCAACCCAGGTGTTCATCCTGCCTTTGTGTTTGGTCGATAATTGGGAACATGGCTTAGGTAGTGATATCCTAAGTTCATATAATTGTGTTCATATACTGTACCGTCGTGTTCAAAGGTCGTACCGTCATGCTCAAGGGCTGTACCATCGTATTCAAAGGTCGTACCGTCGTGTTCTAAGGTCGTACCGTCATGTTCAAGAGCCTGTACAGTAGTGTTCAAAGACTGTACTGTCATGATCAAGGGCTGTACCGTCGTGTTCAAAGGTTGTACCGTCGTGTTCAAAGGTTGTACCGTCGTGTTCAAAGGTTGAGCTGTCATGCTCAAGAGCCTGTACCGTCGTGTTCAAAGGTCGTATCGTAATGTTCAAAGGGCTGTACCGTCGTGTTCAAAGGTCGTACCGTCATGTTCAAGGTCTGTACCGTCTTGTTCAAAGGTTGAACCGTCATGATCAAGGGCTATACCGTCGTGTTCAAAGGTCGTACCGTTATGTTCAAGGGCTGTACCGTCGTGTTCAAAGGTCGAACCGTCATGCTCAAGGGCTGTACCGTCGTGTTCAGAGGTTGTACCGTCATGTTCAACGGCTGTACCGTCGTGTTCAAAGGTCGTACCATCATGTTCAGAGGTCGTACCATCATGTTCAAGGGCAGTACCATCGTGGTCAAAGTTCATTGCGTCGTACCTACCCTGTTCATAAGGTTAACGACACATTCAAAGGTGAACGACACATCCTGTCGTACCAGTTGGTCACATGGTCGTTGAGTCATTCAAGGTTTAACGACCCATCGTTGAACACGCATACATTAACCTGAAAGGGACCTTTGTGCCTGGCGGGTTGGTTCGAGAACCAGTTTAGGAACCCACTTGAAGCTTGGACCAATTGCGTTACAGATCCCGCGTGACGTCGACAAGCACAGGAGAATGCCGCACGCTGATTGGTTCAAAATGTGAATTCGGTATGTTTGTATTATATGCCTGTAAACAGTTGATATGTTTCGTTCTCCAAAGGTCATTAATAAATATAGATTTCCTGCATCTCAAATTGCCTGATATATATATATATATATATATATATATATATATATATATATATATATATATATATATATATATATATATATATATAGTATGAAGTCTGTTGGGGATGAGAGAGCTTGGGAAGTGAGTCAGTTGTTGTTCGCTGATGATACAGCGCTGGTGGCTGATTCATGTGAGAAACTGCAGAAGCTGGTGACTGAGTTTGGTAAAGTGTGTGGAAGAAGAAAGTTAAGAGTAAATGTGAATAAGAGCAAAGTTATTAGGTACAGTAGGGTTGAGGGTCAAGTCAATTGGGAGATGAGTTTGAATGGAGAAAAACTGGAGGAAGTGAAGTGTTTTAGATATCTGGGAGTGGATCTGGCAGCGGATGGAACCATGGAAGCGGAAGTGGATCATAGGGTGGGGGAGGGGGCGAAAATTCTGGGAGCCTTGAAGAATGTGTGGAAGTCGAGAACATTATCTCGGAAAGCAAAAATGGGTATGTTTGAAGGAATAGTGGTTCCAACAATGTTGTATGGTTGCGAGGCGTGGGCTATGGATAGAGTTGTGCGCAGGAGGATGGATGTGCTGGAAATGAGATGTTTGAGGACAATGTGTGGTGTGAGGTGGTTTGATCGAGTAAGTAACGTAAGGGTAAGAGAGATGTGTGGAAATAAAAAGAGCGTGGTTGAGAGAGCAGAAGAGGGTGTTTTGAAAGGGTTTGGGCACAAGGAGAGAATGAGTGAGGAAAGATTGACCAAGAGGATATATGTGTCGGAGGTGGAGGGAACGAGGAGAAGAGGGAGACCAAATTGGAGGTGGAAAGATGGAGTGAAAAAGATTTTGTGTGATCGGGGCCTGAACATGCAGGAGGGTGAGAGGAGGGCAAGGAATAGAGTGAATTGGAGCGATGTGGTATACCGGGGTTGACGTGCTGTCAGTGGATTGAATCAGGGCATGTGAAGCGTCTGGGGTAAACCATGGAAAGCTGTGTAGGTATGTATATTTGCGTGTGTGGACGTATGTATATACATGTGTATGGTGGGGGGGGGTTGGGCCATTTCTTTCGTCTGTTTCCTTGCGCTGCCTCGCAAACGCGGGAGACAGCGACAAAGAAAAAAAAAATATGTAGGATATATATATGTTCATGTTCAATGTAGGATATTCCTCATTCATTGTCTCCTGAATATTGAACGCTTTTGAATACTTCAGAATATCCTTTTATTTGGGGGGGGGGGGGAGAGGGTAAATTGGTCTTTGTTCAACGTAACGATGTGAAGTTCAACTGCTTCTGTTCATAACATTCTCTGTGGTTGTATGTGGGGGGCCAGCCCCCCCTGACCAGCATGGGTCAGCCAGTCCCCCAGAAGACCCCGTCCTACATGGGTCAGCCAGTCCCCCAGACCACCTCCTGCATGGATCAGCCAGTCCCCCAGAAGACCCCCTCCTACATGGGTCAGCCAGCCCCCAGACCACCTCCTGCATGGGTC
>NC_092281.1:3208572-3216072 GCF_036320965.1 Panulirus ornatus
GGACAGCAATCGTCCCTCACATTCCCAGTCAATATAGATGGAGACGAGATGATAAAGTAGAAGGCACAGTTACCACTCTGTGTCGTACCTCCTTTTCTACTTCTACGTATACATAGTCTTTGCAGATCCCCCAGCACAAGGGGCCATGTTGTAAGGTGGGAGCGCCTGTGCTACATGAAGAAGCATCAACTCCTGAAGAAGGTGTTCAAGATTCTACGTTTGGTCGATGTCAAAAGTGGATGCTAAAGGGCGTATGAACGACCCCTGATAGGACGAAATCTCGCCCCATTTCAAACCAGCCAACCAACCAGACAGCCAACCAGCCAACCATCAAACCAACCAGCCACTCAACCAAGCAGACAGCCAACCAGCCAACCATCAAACCAACCAGCCACTCAACCAAGCAGACAGCCAACCAGCCAACCATCAAACCAACCAGCCACTCATCCAACCAGACAGTCAACCAGACAACCAACCAGCCAACCAGCCAACCAACCAGCCACTCAACCAACCAGACAGTCAACCAGCCAGCCAGCCAACCAGCCAACCATCAAACCAACCAGCCACCCAACCAACCAGACAGCCAACCAGCCAACCAGCCAACCAACCAGCCACCCAACCAACCAGACAGTCAACCAGACAGCCAGCCAACCAACCAACCATCAAACCAACCAGCCACCCAACCAACCAGACAGTCAACCAGCCAGCCAACCAGACAGCCAAACAGCCAACCAACCAGCCAACCAACCAGGTTGGTCGAGTGGCCTTCTCATGGCCTTCTTTACAGCGTCCGGGGAGAGGGGGTCTTCCGAAGACCAGCACCTGTGTCTCTAGCGAAGTGGTTGGACATGGTCCGCGCTGCTACGGACCCTGGTACAATACACAGTGGTTTATGGAGAAACTGATCTCTTCAAGGGAAAAGGAGAGAAATGTGAAGGCCTCGAGAGATATAGGGAAAGATAAGAGACAGACTGAATAAAACAGACACACACACACACACACACACTCACACTCACACACACACACACTCACACACACACTCACACACACTCACACTCACACACACTCACACACACACACACACACTCACACACACACACACACACACACACACACACACACACACACACACACACACACACACACACACACACACACACACACACACACCACACACACACACACACCACAAACACACTCACACACACACACACACACACACTCACATCACACACACACACACACACTTGGTATTCTCATTTTCATGTAGAGGGGGAGTTTCAAGAAACACACTCACCACTCCCTCACCATCCCTCCCTCACCTCCATATCAAAGCACCACTGCCACACAGTGTATAAGTTCTCATACACTGTCATCATTCACAGTGCATCCTCCCATCCCTCACAAGAACCATCCTCCACCTTCATTCTCCACATTTGGTCAAACACCTCCATTCACTCACCACATTCACGCACCTCACCTATGTTCCGTTCCTCCACTTTGGCCAAGGCCGCTTTCCTCCACTTCGTTCCATTCCTCCACTTTGGCCAAGACGCTTTCCTCCACTTCGTTCCATTCCTCCACTTTGTTCAAGACGCATTCTCCACTTCGTTTCCATTCTCCCACTTTGGTCAAGACGCATTCCTCCACTTCGTTCCATTCCTCCACTTTGGTCAAGACGCATTCCTCCACTTCGTTCCATTCCTCCACTTTGGCCAAGACGCATTCCTCCACTTCGTTCCATTCCTCCACTTTGGCCAAGACGCATTCCTCCACTTCGTTCCATTCCTCCACTTTGGTCAAGACGCATTCCTCCACTTCGTTCCATTCCTCCACTTTGGTCAAGACGCATTCCTCCACTTCGTTCCGTTCCTCCACTTTGGTCAAGACGCATTCCTCCACTTCGTTCCATTCCTCCACTTTGGTCAAGACGCATTCCTCCACTTCGTTCCATTCCTCCACTTTGGTCAAGACGCATTCCTCCACTTCGTTCCGTTCCTCCACTTTGGTCAAGACGCATTCCTCCACTTCGTTCCATTCCTCCACTTTGGTCAAGACGCATTCCTCCACTTCGTTCCATTCCTCCACTTTGGTGAAGACGCATTCCTCCACTTCGTTCCATTCCTCCACTTTGGTGAAGACGCATTCCTCCACTTCGTTCCATTCCTCCACTTTGGTGAAGACGCATTCCTCCACTTCGTTCCATTCCTCCACTTTGGTCAAGACGCATTCCTCCACTTTGGTCAAGACGCATAGCAATCAATTCGTTGCTCATCTTCGTCGCTCACCATTCGTAATGTGTCTACCATTCTACCTCCACTTTCGTGATCTTCATACCACGTTGGTTATCATCCACTGGACCCCCTCTCCGTTTTCTTCTCTTCCTCTCACATTCAGGTAATTAAACTTGAGAATTATGATGGAGTCTTGGTGTAATAAATATGGCGTTGGAGTGAGATCTTAAATATTTTTGCTGGGACACAACTCTGTGTTGTCTCCTCCCTTCGCTGGTTTGGTTCCCTCAAAGGTTTGGGTCTCTGGGGTTGTGTTAGGTCCAATAAGGGGCTCGCAAGGTTTCTCTCTCTCTCTCTCTCTCTCTCTCTCTCTCTCTCTCTCTCTCTCTCTCTCTCTCTCTCTCTCTCTCTCTCTCTCTCTCTCTGAGAGGAACTTAAAGAAGAAGAAGAGGGACTGCATCATTTTACAAGGGGACCTTAACACACTTTCCAAACCCGGTTCGATCCGTGGCCCGCCGATGACATAAGAGAGAGAGAGAGAGAGAGAGAGAGAGAGAGAGAGAGAGAGAGAGAGAGAGAGAGAGAGAGAGAGAGTGCGTGCGAGTGTGCGTGTGGGTGGGTGGGTGAGTGGGTGTTTGAGACAGAGAAGAGAGAGAGAGAGAGAGAGAGAGAGAGAGAGAGAGAGAGAGAGAGAGAGAGAGAGAGAGAGAGAGAGTGCGTGTGAGTGTGCGTGTGGGTGGGTGGGTGAGTGGGTGTTTGAGACAGAGATGAGAGAGAGAGAGAGAGAGAGAGAGAGAGAGAGAGAGAGAGAGAGAGAGAGAGAGAGAGAGAGAGAGCTAGAGAGAGTGCGTGTGAGTGTGCGTGTGGGTGGGTGGGTGAGTGGGTGTTTGAGACAGAGAAGAGAGAGAGAGAGAGAGAGAGAGAGAGAGAGAGAGAGAGAGAGAGTCTGTGTGTGTGTGTGTGTGTGTGTGTGTGTGTGTGTGTGTGTGTGTGTGTGTGAACACCGACACTTCACCACGAGATAACGTACATGTGAACCCTCACACGTGTACATACTAGCTATGTACATCCCTCCACCATTATGTACCCCGTCATATGTACCTCCCTCCACCATTATGTACATCGTCATATGTACATCCCTCCACCATTATGTACCCCGTCATATGTACATCCCTTCCACCATTATGTACCCCGTCATATGTACCTCCCTCCACCATTATGTACCCCGTCATATGTACATCCCTCCACCATTATGTACCCCGTCATATGTACATCCCTCCACCATTATGTACATCGTCATATGTACATCCCTTCCACCATTATGTACATCGTCATATGTACATCCCTTACACCAATATGTACCCCGTCATATGTACATCCCTTCCACCATTATGTACCCCGTCATATGTACATCCCTCCACCATTATGTACATCGTCATATGTACATCCCTCCACCATTATGTACCCCGTCATATGTACATCCCTTCCACCATTATGTACCCCGTCATATGTACCTCCCTCCACCATTATGTACCCCGTCATATGTACATCCCTTCCACCATTATGTACCCCGTCATATGTACATCCCTCCACCATTATGTACATCGTCATATGTACATCCCTTCCACCATTATGTACATCGTCATATGTACATCCCTTACACCAATATGTACCTAGTCATATGTACATCCCTTACACCAATATGTACCTAGTCATATGTACATCCCTTACACCAATATGTACCTAGTCATATGTACATCCCTTCCACCATTATGTACCTAGTCATATGTACATCCCTTACACCATTATGTACCTAGTCATATGTACATCCCTTACACCATTATGTACCTAGTCATATGTACAAGTGCTAATTACTCACGTTCACATGTCATATTCGAAACACGCAGAGTCCCTCTCACGTAAAGTCATTACACCACCCACTTGCCCATGAAGCGTCAGGTGTGTAGAGTCACACCTACAAAAGTAGAGTCTCTCAAAGAGCAGAGTTACTCTACTATGTAGAGTCACTTCCCGGTACACCCAAGCAGAGTCGTCCATGTGTATATTCACGGTCATGGAAAGTCACATCCATGTAGAGTACCATTCGTAGCCTATGAAAAGTTAGTGCCACACGATCACCCATGTAAAGTTAGTGCCACACGATCACCGATGTAGAGTTAGTGCCACACGATCACCCATGTAAAGTTAGTGCCACACGATCACCCATGTAAAGTTAGTGCCACACGATCACCCATGTAAAGTTAGTGCCACACGATCACCCATGTGTAAAGTTTGTGCCACACGATCACCCATGTAAAGTTAGTGCCACACGATCACCCATGTGTAAAGTTAGTGCCACACGATCACCCATGTGTAAAGTTAGTGCCTCACGATCACCCATGTGTAAAGTTAGTGCCACACGATCACCGATGTAGAGTTAGTGCCACACGATCACCCATGTAAAGTTAGTGCCACACGATCACCCATGTGTAAAGTTAGTGCCACACGATCACCCATGTAAAGTTAGTGCTACACGATCACCCATGTGTAAAGTTTGTGCCACACGATCACCCATGTAAAGTTAGTGCCACACGATCACCCATGTGTAAAGTTAGTGCCACACGATCACCCATGTGTAAAGTTAGTGCCTCACGATCACCCATGTGTAAAGTTAGTGCCACACGATCACCGATGTAGAGTTAGTGCCACACGATCACCCATGTAAAGTTAGTGCCACACGATCACCCATGTGTAAAGTTAGTGCCACACGATCACCCATGTAAAGTTAGTGCCACACGATCACCCATGTAAAGTTAGTGCTACACGATCACCCATGTAAAGTTAGTGTCACACGATCATCCATGTAAAGTTAGTGCCACACGATCACCCATGTAAAGTTAGTGCCACACGATCACCCATGTGTAAAGTTAGTGCCACACGATCACCGATGTAGAGTTAGTGCCACACGATCACCGATGTAGAGTTAGTGCCACACGATCACCCATGTAAAGTTAGTGCCACACGATCACCCATGTGTAAAGTTAGTGCCACACGATCACCCATGTAAAGTCAGTGCCACACGGTCATGCCCGTGGAGAGTCATGTCCATACGAAAACTTTCAGATTTTTAAAGAATAGCACATATGTAGAGTCCCATACATATGTATACACATCCAAGTAAAGTCAGGGTTAATAGACTCTCCTTTTTGTTAAGTCACACCACTAAGTTATGACTTAATATATCATGAAGAGTCTTACTCGTGTAGAGTCTCTGCTCTTGAAAGCCATGGAGAGTCATAATCAAGTAGAGTTCCAGTAGTGTAGAGTAGTATTCCATTGCAATTTGCAATATGCAGAGTCACAGGCACGAATATAGGTTGGTATAGCATGTTCTTGCTGCATAGATTCGCATGTTAAGTAAAGTCACAGATAAGTAACCTCAATCAAAGTTGACTGATGGACAATTTGAGTCACATTCAAGTCAAGTAACGTCAAAGGAGAGTCACAACTTGACCTGGAGTCATGTAAATTGGCCAGACCCATTTTGGAGTCAGCCATGGAGAGTCTGACTTATGTAGAGTCTCACGCAGATAATCTCACACTATCAAAGACAGTAGAGTCACGTACTTCGTCGCTATCATCATGTAGAGTCAGATCCCACGAAAGCGACGCGGTAAAGTCAGATATGTAGACTCATCACCATGCACACGTAGAGTCAGCTCCCACGAAAGCGACGCATTTACAGTAAAGTCGGACAAGTAGATTCATAACTATGCATTGGTCATGCATACATCATGCAATGTATATGAACGAAATAGTGCATGATTATTGAATGCGGAATTTCAATTTCAATTTCAATTTATTTCAATGCAAGAAGAAAGAAAAATAGAAATTCGGTCGATCGGTATCACGTAATCTTGAAGAAAACGGGAAGCGGGTATGTCTCCGAGCCACAGGGACATGTAAGAAATAGCTCACATGGGTCAATTTCTCAATAGATTAATAAGGAACTGTAGTTCTCTTGTTCACGAAGTCCATTTTTCTCTTCTTCATACACTGGCCTTTTCATTAACAGCCAAGCTTTTAAATCATACCCTAGGATGTGTTTGCGATGTGCCTTGAAATTGTGTAGCAGCTTCTCCGGAGTCGAGAATCAAAGAAAACGGGGTGGGGTGGAGTTCTCATTCGTAAGGGAGTGCTGGGAAAGTCGAGCCAGTATCTTCACGCATCAGGTAACCCAGATTCCATAAGACATGCAAATGAAGATATGACTCTTAGAGCGGATCCAATAAATTGGTCTCGAACCCTGTCATATTCCAAATTAACATATGCCTCATACAACGGATCCGATAGATTGGACTCGAACCCTGTCATATTCCAAATTAACATAATACTCACAGAGCGGATCCGATAGATTGGTCTCGCACCCTGTCATTTTCCAAATTAACATATGACTCTTAGAGCGGATCCGATAGATTGGACTCGAACCCTGTCCTATTCCAAATTAACATGTGACTCATAGAGTGGATCCGATAAATTGGTCTCGAACTCTGTCATGAATTCTTCGGTACACCACAAGACTCTTCCATTCATATGGCTTCGAAGCTTCCCTCAATTTCTTTCCATTCATTGAAATGTCGGCTGTAATGATCGCCCCCCCCCCCCCCCCCCTGGATCGGTCATTGGTCGAGTTTCTCAAAGCCGCTATTCCCCGTACGCCAATCAGGTTCAAGAAAGAGTATGGACCCACTGGGAAATTACGAGCCCCAGTTCTTTCCCCGGCGAACGGTACCGTCTGGGTCGAAACACCGACATGGTCAAATCAGCAGTCGACCAGAAATTGGCTTCTCATTTGAGTCTTGTTGTTGATAATGGCCTGTGGTGTTTGAACCTGGGGTTTCTGTTGGAGGTGGATGGATAGATGATGGATTTGTCTAATGGAATAGATAGGGATTGGTGAAGAGCCATGTACCTGAAAACAGATTGACAGATGAAATTGATTGATTGACAGATGAAATTAATTGATTGACAGATGAAATTAATTGCTTAAATGGATGATTATCGACACCTTATTGAACACAGATTGACAGATGAAAGAATAGCTAGATGGATAATGATCGAAACCTTTTAGCACAGTTATTAGTTATTGTCTCAGTTATTATCAATATCATTTGTAAGTACAATGAGAAAATATCAAAACATGGAGTTTGTCTAGGTCCCCCTGCAAGCTGATGCAGTCCACGTCACTTTGGGTCTAGGTGCCTCT
>NC_092281.1:3221072-3271072 GCF_036320965.1 Panulirus ornatus
CACATATGGCCAGGGCCCCTAGTCGACCTAACCCTGGCAGGTTAAGCTATGATGGTCACGTCTTCTGAAGCCGGTTTGGCCCACGACCAGTTCGACCCAAGGTCGTAAACTCCGCGCGAGGGAGAGAGGGGGTCAGTCCTAGGGTCACTGTGTTTGTGGGTCAAGTAAGAAACACTTGAATCATACGACCTTATACGACCTTATACGACCTTATACGTGAGAACATGGCTGGGGAAGCTGTCTGTCTCTGTGGACAGGGTTAGGTGTTCAGTGTGTGTGTGTGTGTCTCTGTGGACAGGGGTAAGTGTCCAGTGTGTGTGTGTCTGTCTTTGTGGACTGGAGTAAGTGTCCAGTGTGTGTGTGTGTCTGTCTTTGTGGACAGGGGTAGGTGCCCAGTGTGAGTGTGTCTGTCTCTGTGGACAGGAATAGGTGTCCAGTGTGTGTCTGTCTTTGTGGACAGGAGTAAGTGTCCAGTGTGTGTGTGTCTGTCTTTGTGGACAGGGGTATGTGTCCAGTGTGTGTGTGTCTGTCTGTCTTTGTGGACAGGGGTAGGTGTCCAAAGTGTGTGTCTGTCTGTCTTTGTGGACAGGGGTGGGTGTCACCAGTGTGTGTGTCTGTCTGTCTCTGTGGACAGGGTTAGGTGTCCAGTGTGTGTCTGTCTGTCTCTGTGGACAGGGGTAGGTGTCTAGTGTGTGTGTGTGTCTGTCTTTGTGGACAGGGATAGGTGTCCAGTGTGTGTCTGTCTGTCTCTGTGGACAGGGATAGGTGTCCAGTGTGTATCTGTCTGTCTTTGTGGACAGGGGTAGGTGCCCAGTGTGAGTGTGTCTGTCTCTGTGGACAGGAATAGGTGTCCAGTGTGTGTCTGTCTGTCTCTGTGGACAGGGGTAGCTGTCCAGTGTGTGTGTGTCTGTCTCTGTGGACAGGGGTAGCTGTCCAGTGTGTGTGTGTCTGTATCTGTGGACAGGGGTAGGTGTCCAGTGTGTGTGTGTCTGTCTCTGTGGACAGGGGTAAGTGTCCAGTGTGTGTGTGTCTGTCTCTGTGGACAGGGGTAGATGTCCAGTGTGTGTGTGTCTGTCTCTGTGGACAGGGGTAGATGTCCAGTGTGTGTGTGTCTGTCTGTCTGTTAAGAGCGACGCGGCATTGACATCGGGTGGGGAGGAGGTGTATGTTCGAGGTCATCCCTTGTTGCGTGGAGGACGAGGTCAAACGGAGGGAAGCACAGCATATGGTGGTGGCTATTGGTCCGTAGGGACCATGTCAACTCCTCATTCTTTTTCGTTTACATATTCCTTCAGCTTACTTTCTTTCACTGTTTCTCATCCTCAATACTTTACATTCACTCGGGTTGAACTTCATTACACGTATACCAGACCGAGTTTGGACATTTGTCTAGGTCCCCTTACACGTTGATGCATTCCTCTTCTGTTTCCACTTTCCTCATCACCTTACCATCATCCCCAAAAACAGCATTCGTGTTGGGACACAATCTATCTAGCAAGTCAGTCACACAGACTAAGAATAGCAGGCAGTTCCAAGACAGAGCCTTGTGGCATGCCAGTGGTAACAACAAGTCATAAAGTTCCAGTAACATTCTTCCTTCCTTCCTTGCCACTAAGAACATCTTCCATCCATTGAAAGAGTCTCCCTCTCTCTTATTCCCTCTTGAAAATCAAGCCTTTTTGCCTCCCTCCTTTTGTGACAATGTGCCCAAAAGGGTTTCTGATAGTCCATACACAAAACAGTCTACCCAGCTTTTCTCTTTCGTCTAAAACAGAGTTCACTCTCGCCTACATACGACCTTCTTTCCCAGATGGTGTCCTACACACGACCTTCTTTCCCAGATGGTGTCCTACACACGACCTTCTTTCCCAGATGGTGTCCTACACACGACCTTCTTTCCCAGATGGTGTCCTACACACGACCTTCTTTCCCAGATGGTGTCCTACACACGACCTTCTTTCCCAGATGGTGTCCTACACACGACCTTCTTTCCCAGATGGTGTCCTACACACGACCTTCTTTCCCAGATGGTGTCCTACACACGACCTTCTTTCCCAGATGGTGTCCTACACACGACCTTCTTTCCCAGATGGTGTATTATCTATCTCTCACCTGACTATTTTCTCCTCTGGAACCTATCTATTGGCTTTTTTTTGATTAACTTTTCCAGGACCTGATGGTCTGTTACATTCACCAGGAAGTTTGGTCCGTAGATCAGCGCCTCCTCGCTAACACGGGAAATGGCGAATATGAAAAGAGATAGATGGATAGAGATAGAGATAGAGAGAGAGAGAGAGAGAGAGAGAGAGAGAGAGAGACTTTGTGCTTGTGGACTGAATGCCAGCGGCCTGTGCTGGTAAGGGAGAAAGAAAAGAGACCAGACTGGTCTAAGGAGTGAAACTAGGCAGCCACCAAAGTGCTGGCATACCGCGATGCGATCATAAACACCGCTCAATATGTCGCCTGGGTTATACACCTCCCTGGTCGAGCGGCTGTCAACCAGCCTTCTACCCACCAGAGAGAGAGAGAGAGAGAGAGAGAGAGAGAGAGAGAGAGAGAGAGAGAGAGAGAGAGCAACAGCAGCACCACATGGCCCAGCTTGTCCGGGAAGTGGACTAGTCCCACCACCACCACCTCCTCCTCCTCCTCCTCACCAGAATAATTGCCCCCTCATCATTATCAGCTGCTGAGGGTTTACCTGCTTGTGATTCGCTGCATCGAAGAGTTACCGTCTCCAGCGTCGGGTTGGAGCGCATGATAACTTTAATGATGCTCTTCCGTTCAGTTGGCCTCGCTTCTCCCGTCTACTTTCGTTGTTCTGTCTCATCTCGTCGTCTGCATTTCCTCCTCGATCCATCGTCTTGCATCTGTGTTCTTTGATCCTCTTTTTATTTTCCATCTGTCTCCTCCTCCTCCTCCTTCTCCTCCTCCTCCATTGCCGTAGCTACAACTGCCCCGAGGCATGTCGTATACACATCCCGAATTGGTCTCCTTGACTTCGTTCATTCCTCTAGCGCCACCACCCACCACCCACCACACAATGGCCCAACACCCTCACCTCCTGGTCCCACCTCTGACCCATTGGATGATGTATTCCATCCCTTGATAACTTCCTTTCCAGAGGCATCTCACCGAACCCATCTCCTTTCCAGCCATCGCAACATCTCTCCACTCTCCTTTCCTTGGCATGTCTTGACCTCTCTCATAACACGACCCCATGTCTTATTCCCATTGAGTTCGACCTCGTATTTCCAGGACTGACCCAAATATCCCTTTTGCTTTACGAGTATGTATCACTCCTTCAGTAGCTATTTCCAGTCTCTCTGGACTCTCCCAGTCTGCTTCACTTCCACCTCTTGGCCCAATTTTTGTCGGTCAGTCCAATCATGTTTCTCCTTCCCTTTCCAGTCCCTCTTCCTTCATCAACGCTCAAGCCGCCTGGTTCGACTCATGTCTCGTAAAGCTTCACTCTCCGTTTATCAAGACTTCGAGTAGGAGGATGAGCTCCCTTTCAAGGATGAGGACCGAGAGGGACCAGGTGTTTCGTGCCACGAAGCAATAAAGCGTAAGCACCAGGAAGTGGTTAAGGCGAAAGGAGATTTATTCATTGTGTTCTAAAGTTCGTTTCAGCTGTGCACTTTTGACCACCGGTTCAGTTGCCTGGCTTCAGGCTCCTTACGGTATACGCTGGCTGGGCTCCTCTTTTTTTTTCTTTCTCTCTTTCCAGCTCGACTCCTGTTATCTTTTTGTCTCCCCTTGGAGGTCTTCCAGCCGTGAAGTGTCGCAAATTTACTGGGATTTAGCATGAAAATCATGGACGGGGTTCGCGTCCTCACACTGTACGTGTCGAAGACCTGGACCACACACTGGTTCTGGTCTTGTTAAAGACTGAAGTATGTTACCGTCTGGAAAGCGGTGTCTCAGTTTCCTTATTATTTCTGTTCCATTCCTCCATCTCTCTCTCTTCTCTTCCTTCCTCTGTGGCCTATTCCTGTCCCTCACCAGTCTCTCTTCGGCAGTGATCCAGTGAGACGACGACTTTAAGCAATGGTTTCTAGTAACCATGAAATTCCCTTTGTTTATTTAGCTGTTGGGGTCAGGATGTGGCAAGGCTCTTGCGACTAGGGATCCAGAAATATGGTTCCAGTCTGAGGGCTTCCAGACCTGCTCTTTCCAGAAATAGGTCGGGGTCGCGTCGCCTTCCAGCGTCTTCATTGATGGCTCCAGGTGGCGTGCTCTTGAGATTATAATACTCGCGTTATTTCAGCTACTGAATCATGCAATACCGAGACTTCAGAAACTATAAAGTTATCCATCTTAATACCTATGCTGAACAGGATCAAACCCCTTTACGGGGATGGTATTAGAAAAACAATTCAGCAGCAAACATGCAACAAAAAACCCTCTCAAGAACCTGGAAAACCAACCCCCCCCCCAAGCGTAACAAGGTGCAAAAACATGAGCAATCATGAAGCAGTTGTTCGAAGACCTCGCAAAATTATGTCTCTGACACCAGGTTTGATTATGATGTTGTGTGGCGTCCGTCTTCACAGTGAACTCTTGCCTGGATGTTGAGGGGAGTAATTGACCTGACCTTAAGAGGTCAAGTCGAAGGTTACGCCGCCATATCCAAGGGTCGTGCCACAGTTCCCAAAGGCTGTACCGCTGCTCTCATGCTTTGTATTGCCATGCAGTCAGTGTCAAGTATAAGAGTTCTCTCGAAAAGTATCATCCTTCTTTGTCTCAACATAGAAAACGTGCTGTGGGCCAGAAACTCAGTATACTGTAAGTATCCTATATATACACAAGAGAGCTTGCCTTAGGTGGATGGGGTCTGCATCTTACATATTTCCATTTCTGTGAATTGGTCTAACATGGGTATATGAGGTTCACATGGATCTCAGACTGTGTTTATCCTTGAAGATAAAACGCGAATACTAAAGCAGTTTTGGAAACGTATCTTTAAGTGCGTATATATTTGGCCCATCTTGCTGGAACAAGGAAACTGGTGGAATATCTGGAATAGTAAAACCTTTTTTAGCCAGGATCGAAAAATCGAAAATGTGTTTTGTATTTGACGTCGTAAACTTAGAATCATTCTTCACATTGACTCTGGAGGGGAAAGGTGCGATTCCCAGATGGAAAACCCTTTGTGACCACACGCCTGGAAATGTTCGCATTCGGGCGAGTGTACGACGTCTTAGCATTATCTTCAACACGTGAAGAAGGCGTTGAAGATCCTTCGATAGGGTAATCACTTGAGTACGACAACCTAAATAGCTGCGCTACATGAGAGGCTGGAACAGCCCAACACCCACCAAACACCACACTTGACTGGGTCCTCTCTGCCTCTGACTCCCACTGTCATTCATCATCTTCTGTAGGATTCCTGAAGGATCATTTCATTTTCCTTTCCGTGTGAGCGACCATGGCAGTGCCTCCAGTTGACGAGGCATCATTTGCGTACGACCGGCTTCACTTTATCGCTCTATACACCTGATAAGTTCTTATTCTCCCTTCGCTTTCGTCTCCTGAGCAAAACTAATAAGCTTCCCCCTTTTTAGATACTGATAATGTATATTACAAACGAGTTACCGAAATGCCTCGATTTCGTGGTTTTGACGACCCAAGACGTACCACAAGCGACCGGTCGCTAATACAGGAGGTGGGGAGGAGGAGGAGGAGGAGGAGGAGCAATAAGACTGTCTGCAGAAATGACACTTGAGTCAAGTCACATCTTGGAAAGAGGAGTGGGGGCAAACTGGCTTAAGAATTGGCCTCCTTCTACCATCTCTGTTGGTGAAAGCTGCGGTCCATGACGGAGGGATGACCTTCCAGTGGTAGATTGGTTGCTGGATGGTTAATAGAATGGTTGCTGGATGGCAGCCGCTGAGCTGTCGCCTACATCACTCCCCGTCTAGCACAACATCGTATCTTTTTTTTCCTTTTTTCTTCTTCTTTTAGCTGAGACGTCACGGGCAGCTGAGGACTTAATCAAGGCCATCCCATTGACGCTATATATATATATATATATATATATATATATATATATATATATATATTGGAAAGGATCACAATTATGTGCGTGATCAAGATATTTCTATGAGTCCACGGGGAAAATGAAACACGAAAAGTTCCCAAGTGCACTTTCGTGTAACAGTCACATCATCAGGGGAGACACAAGAGAGAAATATAACAGTCAGTTGATATACATCGAAGAGAGGAAGCTACGACGCCACTTGGGTAAACATACCAAATGGCGCCTTAGCTTCGTCTCTACGTTGTATATCAACTGACTGTTATATTTCTCTCTTGTGTCTCCCCTGATGATGTGATTATGACACGAAAGTGCACTTGGGAACTTATCGTGTTTCATTTTCCCATGGACTCATAGGAACATATATATATATATATATATATATATATATATATATATATATATATATATATATATATATATATTTGTGTTCTCTCTATCACTCCTGGCGTTCGTGCAGGCCAGCAGTACAGAGAATGGCGTTTCCGTCCCTTTTTTTTTTGTGTCGTTGTTGTGCAGATGACGTTCGTGAGGTGGCAACAGATGAGAGGTTCGTGGGGGGGGGGGGGGAAGGAGGGAGTCCTGGTCTACCAGGGCGTGGAGGGAGGGAGGGAAGGAAGGAGGGATGTAGTTGGTAGGACCTCCCTCCCTCCACACCCCGTACCTTCCAACCCCTCCACATACACACACACACACACACACACACACACACACACACACACACACACACACACACACACACAGTGACCTCCCCTGACTTTGTGACCTGAGTTTGACACCCACTTCGCCACTCGACCAGTGTAGGCCAACCTGTCGACCAGAAGCGAAGGCTGGTGTTGGTCGAACCTCCCAGGTGTGGTGGTCAGGTCACTGGAGGTCATGCGATGACCTTATAGTCTATTGCTCTCCGGGCCGGAGGAGGGTAAGGCTGTCTCCTTACTTCTCCCACCTGCCGCACCTGGATGCTTTTTTTGACATTGTTAACTTAGACGAAACGGGCGGCTGAGACCCTAATTAAGGCCATATATATATATATATATATATATATATATATATATATATATATATATATATACACCCTAGCCTGAACCAGGTGCCCATTTCTATCGACCAACCCTTAGATCGTGGATGAACAGCTGGGTCAACTGCAAACCGACTGCCGTAACTAGGGATTCGAACCGATGCCCTCGACCTTGGGTGATGGAGGAGGTGTGGGGTGGTGCCTGGAATGCGTGGCCGTCTGGATCGCTAACCACCCCACACAATGGAAGTGCATGGACACCGGTCCTGACCTGCATGACGGTAATGCAATATAGTGATCTACCACACACGAGATCATGCAACATCTTGACATGCAAGAAAGAAAAAGAAAATGGAAAGTAAGAAGTTTACGTGTTGAATTTTTTTTTATCGAAATGTCTGTCCACTCGTTTTCTGTTCAAGTGTCACCCATCCTCTGTGGTGTGTTGACATTGTTCTGTGACGTTAATCCACTATGCCAAAGGCAAAGGCATAGAGGGGTGTGCCACTTCATGTGTGGCGTAGTGGCGATGGGAATGGATGAAGGCAGCAAGTATGAACATGTACATGTGTTTATTTATATATGTCTGTGTATGTATAGGTATGTATACGTTGAAATGTATAGGTATGTATATGTGCATGTGTGGGTGTTTATGTATATACATGTGTGTGTGGGTGGGTTGGGCCATTCTTTCCTGTGTTTCCTTGCGCTACCTCGCTAACGCGGGAGATAGCGTGCGCATTGGTCGTGCCCTCGTACTTAAGAGTCGTACAATCGTCCTTCAAGGTCAGGCTATCGTATATAAGGGTCGCACCGACGTGTGAGAGGGTCGGTCTGTCGTGCAAGGAGAAAAAGGGTTAAAGACGCCAAACAATGACACTCAAAGCAAAAAAGAAAGAAAAGAAATATATTCCACCTGGACACGCCCATCACTGAGATGAGAAACATTTCTTTTTCTTTTTTTGTTTAGAAATAAAGACGGGGAGAGAGAGAGAGAGAGAGAGAGAGAGAGAGAGAGAGAGAGAGAGAGAGAGAGAGAGAGAGAGAGACTCCAGGTGCCAAGCGCTTGTACAAACAGAAATTGGTATCTCTCTCTCTCTCTCTCTCTCTCTCTCTCTCTCTCTCTCTCTCTCTCTCTCTCTCTCTCTCTCTCTCTCTCTCTCGGTGCAGGAGCGGTGGTCCGGCTGAAGACGCAAAGAAGGCCCAGGGTATCGCGTTAGCAAGGCGGGATTACCAGCCATGTCGCATCTTGTGGTAGTGTGTGTGTGTGTGTGTGAGTGTGTGTGTGTGTGTGTGTGTGTGTGTGTGTGTGTGTGTGTGTGTGTGTGTGTGTGTGTGTGTGTGTGTGTGTGTGTGTGTGTGTGTGTGTGTGTGTGTGTGTGTGTGTGTGTGTGTGTGTGAGTGTGTGTGTGTGTGTGTGTGTGTGTGTGTGTGTGTGTGTGTGTGTGTGTGTGTGTGTGTGTGTGTGTGTGTGTGTGTGTGTGAGTGTGTGTGAGTGTGTGTGTGTGTGTGTGTGTGTGTGTGTGTGTGTGTGTGTGTGTGTGTGTGTGTGTGTGTGTGTGTGTGTGTGTGTGTGTGTGTGTGTGTGTGTGTGTGTGTGTGTGTGTGTGTGTGTGTGTGTGTGTGTGTGTGTGTGTGTGTGTGTGTGTGTGTGTGTGTGTGTGTGTGTGTGTGTGTGTGTGTGTGTGTGTGTGTGTGTGTGTGTGTGTGTGTGTGTGTGTGTGTGTGTGTGTGTGTGTGTGTGTGTGTGTGTGTGTGTGTGTGTGTGTGTGTGTGTGTGTGTGTGTGTGTGTGTGTGTGTGTGTGTGTGTGAATGTGTGTGTGTGTGTGTGTGTGTGAATGTGTGTGTGTGTGTGTGTGTGTGAATGTGTGTGTGTGTGTGTGTGTGTGTGTGTGTGAATGTGTGTGTGAGTGTGTGTGTGTGTGTGTGTGTGTGTGTGTGTGTGTGTGTGTGTGTGTGTGGGTGTGTGTGTGTGTGTGTGTGTGTGTGTGTGTGTGTGTGTGTGCGCGTAACCTTGACCGTGACGCGGGGGCTTGGGGGGGCATGGGGGATGGGGGAGGGAGGGGGGTAGTTAAGTACAGGTGGGAGGGAAGGAGGGAGGGTAATGGAGGGTAAGGGAGGGAGGGAGGGTCACTTCCTGCTATGAGCCACTGTGGTCTCTCTCTCACCTTGAAACTCGTGTGTTCTTGTTCTTGTGCGTCTTACTCTCTCCTTCCTTCGTGTACCTCATTTGGTTTTTCGTCGTCGTGGGCGTGGTTAACGAGGTTGTTGGGTGCATGGTCAACGAGGTTGTATGTATGGATGGTTAACGATTCTGTTGTATGTATGGTTGGTTAACGAGGCTGTTTTGTGTGTGTGTGTGTTTGGTTAACGAGGTTGTTGGGTGCATGGTCAACGAGGTTGTTGTATGGATGGTTAACGAGGCTGTTGTATGTATGGTTGGTTAACGACGCTGTTTTGTGTGTGTGTGTGGCTAGCGAGATTATTGGGTGTATGGTCAACGAGTTTGTTGTATGGATGGTTAACGAGACTGTTATGTGTGGTTGTGTGTTTGGTTAACGAGGTTGTTGGGTGTATGGTCAGCGAGGTGGTTGTATGTATGGTTAACGAGGCTGTTTTGTGTGTGTGTGGTTAGCGAGATTGTTGGGTGTATGGTCAACGAGGCTGTTGTGTGTATGGTAAACGAGGCTGTTTTATTTATGGTTAACGAGTTTTTGTATGTATGGTTAACGAGGCTGTTGGGTGTGTGGTCAACGAGGTTGTTGGGTGTATGGTCAACGAGGCTGTTGTGTGATTGGTTAACGAGGTTCTTAGATTTATGCTTAACGAGTCTGTTGTATGTTGAAACTGTTGGGTGTATGGTTAACGAGGTTGTTAGATGTATAGTTAACGAGTTTGTTGAGTGTTCGGTTAACGAGACTGTTGGGTGTATGGGTAATGAGGTTGTTGGATATATGGTCAACGATTTTGTTGGGTGTATGGTTAACGAGGTTGTTGGGTGTATGGTTAACGAGGTTGTTGGGTGTATGGTTAACGAGGTTGTTGGGTGTATGGTTAACGAGGTTGTTGAGTGTATGGTTAACGAGGTTGTTGGGTGTATGGTTAACGAGGTTGTTGGGTGTATGGTTAACGAGGTTGTTGGGTGTATGGTTAACGAGGTTGTTGGGTGTATGGTTCGTAGGTTCTCGTAGATACGTTTTCATCGTCTCGATTCCCCTTCACTGCTTTCTTCTTTCAATCCAGCCTCTCCCCCCCCCTTCCTTCACTCACCCCCTTCCTTCACTCACCCCCCTCCCCCCTTCCTTCATTCACCCCCCCTCCCCCCTTCCTTCACTCACCCCCCCTTCCTTCACTCACCCCCCTTCCTTCACTCACCCCCACCCCTTCCTTCACTCACCCCCCCTTCCTTCACTCACCCCTCCCCCCTTCCTTCACTCACCCCCTCCCCTTCCTTCACTCACCCCCACCCCTTCCTTCACTCACCCCCCCTTCCTTCACTCACCCCCCCTTCCTTCACTCAACCCCCCTTCCTTCACTCACCCCCCCTTCCTTCACTCAACCCCCCTTCCTTCACTCACCCCCCCTTCCTTCACTCACCCCCCTTCCTTCACTCACCCCCCTTCCTTCACTCACCCCCCTTCCTTCACTCACCCCCCCTTCCTTCACTCACCCCCCTTCCTTCACTCACCCCCCCCCTCTTCTGAATCCTTTCCCATTGAACTTTCCTCATTTCTCTTTTCTTCCCATTTTCTTTCTATCACATATTCTCACCTCCTCCTCCTCCTCCTCCTTTCCCACTCATTCCAACCCATTCCGTTTGCCCCTGAGGTCTCGTCCCGTGTCTCCTCTTCCATCCACCTCTCTTTCCCTCTACCATACCTTCCCTCTCCCGCTCAACCCCTTCCACTTATCCTATTCCACCTTATTCCTCTTTTCCTCTTTACCCTCCATCCTCTTCCTTCTCCTGTCCTTTCCTTTTTCCCTTCCGTTTGTACGCTCCTCCTCTGTCCCCTCTGGTCCTCTCCGTTCCTACCCACCGCTATCCTATGCGGACTTCATCACGTTTTCCCCTCCGTCAGGAGAAAGTGCACAGCGTCCTTCTGTGATCCAACGTGGCTCGAAGGGCGCGTCCCCTCCGTCAGGCGTCCTTCTGTGATCCAACGTGGCTCGAAGGGCGCGTCCCCTCCGTCAGGCGTCCTTCTGTGATCCAACGTGGCTCGAAGGGCGCGTCCACCTGCCCCTTCTTCGTCTCGTCCTACGTCGAGTGAAGATAATGCAGGAACTAAAGCTTGTTGAAGCCTGAGATACAGCTGGGAAGTATAAGCTTGACCGCTTCATCGTCTCATCAGGTTGAAGTAGATGCCTGTAGGGCGCCGACCTCCTCACGATAAGAGATAAAGTGACCAAGATAAATGTGTAATAACGAAAACATCTCATGATTTTTATAGATCCTTGCTGCTGCTCTTGTCGTATTCCAAGGGCGTTCGTGAACGTTTAATAACGTTTGATCCGTCATTAGTGATATACGAAACGTTTGATTTATCATTAATGATATACGAACGTTTGATTTATCATTAATGATATACGAAACGTTTGATTTATCATTAATGATATACGAAACGTTTGATTTATCATTGATGATTTTACGAAACGTTTGATTTATCATTAATGATATACGAAACGTTTGATTTATCATTGATGATTTTACGAAACGTTTGATTTATCATTAATGATATACGAAACGTTTGATTTGTCATTAATGATATACGAAACGTTTGATTTATCATTGATGATTTTACGAAACGTTTGATTTATCATTAATGATATACGAAACGTTTGATTTATCATTAATGATATACGAAACGTTTGATTTATCATTAATGATATACGAACGTTTGATTTATCATTAATGATATACGAAACGTTTGATTTGTCATTAATGATATACGAACGTTTGATTTATCATTAATGATATACGAACGTTTGATTTATCATTAATGATATACGAACGTTTATCATTAATGATATACGAAACGTTTGATTTATCATTAATGATATACGAACGTTTGATTCATCCCTCCCTCCTGGTCCAGCCTACGCCTCCCTCCCTCACACAGTCCTCCCTCCCTCCCTCCTGGTCCAGCCTACGCCTCCCTCCCTCACACAGCCTTCCCTCCCTCCCTCCTGGTCCAGCCTACGCCTCCCTCCCTCACACAGCCTTCCCTCCCTCACTCCCTCGTCCAGCCTACGCCTCCCTCCTTCACACAGCCCTCCCTCCCTGCTGGTCCAGCCTACGCCTCCCTCCCTCACACAGCCCTCCCTCCCTCCTGGTCCAGCCTACGCTTCCCTCCCTCCCTCCTGGTCCAGCCTACGCCTCCCTCCCTCCCTCCCTCCCTCCTGGTCCAGCCTACGCCTCCCTCCCTCCCTCGTCCAGCCTACGCCTCCCTCCATCACACGGCCCTCCCTCCAACACCAGTATACCAGCACATCTTAAGACAAAGACAGGAAATCCATGATGTCTTTTGCTATGTGGATCATAACTTGTCATAACACCGTGGCTCGTGAGCGAAGAGCCGTGAAATTTGGAGAGGCAGGAGGCAGTGCCCGAAGCGAGCCAACGAGGTGGTGGGTGGTTGTTGGCGAGGCGGTGGTAAAGGCAGTGTGGTGGTGATGGGAGTGGAGGAAGTGTTTGGTACGCTCCGATGCCTTCGAAGACACTGCGGTTTGGCTACCGTATATTAAAGTCGTTAACAACTCCACGATACGCAGTGGAAAAGGGGGACACACACACACACACACACACACAAAAGATGACATGATCACATCCTTCATCCCAAGTTCCCAGGGAGGCTAGAACACACACACACACACACACACAGAGAACTGTCATTTTCGATGATTCTCCTTGTACTACACACTCCACCATACACCTACACAATTTCCAAGACTGATGCTAACCTCCAAATGCAGAAATATGATATGTCACTCATATTTATTTATCAGTTTACAAATACGAAAGCAAACACTCATATTTACTGACCAGTTTACAAATACGAGGCAAAACACTCATATTTGCTTCTCAGCTTACAAATACGAAGCAAAATCCGGTGATGGGGGTTTGAGGAAGTGTTTTCAGCTTAATTATGCATCCCCCACCTTAGATACTGATCACTTTGCGTTGCCCTACTCCATGGAAAGAGTGTGGAGCCATGGTAGCGGAAGTGACTCATGGAGTGGGTGAGGAGGGAGGAGAAGGTTGTGGGAACATGGAGGAATGTGTGGGAAGGAGATCGCGTCATCTGGGAGGGCGAAAATAGGGGGTTTACGAAGGGGTACAGAAATCCCAGCGGTGTTGTTTGGAAACGAGGTATGGACTATACAGACATGAGAATATGCAGGGGAAGGTGGATGTGTTGGAGATTAAATGTTTGAATATGAGGGTAAGAGAGATATGTGTGGTCATAAGAAGAGTAAGGTTGAGAGAGTAGAAGCGGGTGTACTTGAAATGGTTTGGACATATGGAGAGAATGAGTGAGGAGAGGTTGACAAAGAGGATATATGTGTCAGAAAAGGAGGGGACATGGAGAAGCGGGAGACCAAATTGGAGGTGGAAGGATGGAGTTAGAAATATTTTGAGCGCTCGAGGCCTGAACATGCAGGAGGATAGAATGAATTGGACCGATGTTGTATACATGGGGCGACGTGCTGTCAATGGATTGAACCAGGGCATGTGAAGCGTCTGGGGTAAACCATGGAAAGTTTTGTGGGGCCTGGATGTGGAAAGGGAGCTGTGGTTTCGGTGCATTATACATGACAGCTAGAGACTGAGTGTGAACGAATGTGGCCTTTGTTGTCCTTTCTTAGCGCTACCTCGCACGCACGCTGAGGGAAGGGGGGTTTCATTTCATATGTGGCGGGGTGGCGGCGGGAATGGATGAAGGAAGCATGTATGAATATGTGCATGTGTATATATATGCATATGTCTGTGTATGTATATGTATGTATACGTTGAAATGTATAGGTATGTAGATTAACTCATCTCAGAAGATAGAAGACTGAGGCGTGATTCGAGAGACGTAGTCGAAAACAAACGCCTCAGACGCCATCAAGAACCCACTTGACAAATAGTATGTCTTCTGGTCCGTGGCTGGTCATTATTTACGCCTCAGTAGTTACACAGAAGGTCCACAGGGGATCTCTCTCTCTGTACGTTCCTGTGATCTCTTCCAGTCTCTCACAGAGAACCTGGGAAAGGCCCCCCCAATTTTGTCCTGTGGTGTTCTGTCTCATTCGCTTTAGAGAGATGGCGTATTGTGGCCTTGCGTCTCTCTCTCACACACACACCCTCTCCCACTCCTCCTCCTCCTCCTTCTCCTCCTCCTCCTCCAAAACCCTGGATGACGACACCACATTATCATGAAGGTCTCTTAGAGTCATGGGAGACATACTAAGAAGATTTGCCTCAAATTACCTCCTTCGGTCGCCCGCCTCGCCCGCACGCCCTTTGCCTCAGTCTCTGAGCTGGATCACGCCCATGGAATGGTCTTCTCCATCCGACACACTCCAACCCGACTAGATTAGGACCCGGGGAAGACCACAACACACACTTCTACTTCGACCTCCCTCAGAAGAAATGAATTGGGACGTCTTCGTCTCAAGGTCTTCGTAGGATCGCGAGAGAACTTGAGTGTTTGCTGGCGTCTTCTCCACCCCCTTTGGACAAGCCCTGCGACCTGCGTTTCAGTCCATTACCTTCATCTCGTTCCGTCCGAACGTTCCTCCTGTTCATGCCAGGCACAGGGAACGTACTGTGTTCCACCAGGCAAGGGCCAGGCAAGGGCCAGGCCAAGGGCCAGGCAAGGGCCAGGCAAGGGCCAGGCAAGGGCATGTGTTTGTAAGGTTTCGTGGACCTTATTCATATGGTATTGAACGGGAAAGCACCATTTGGTCTTCCCTATGTAAGATGATGTGTGCCATTTACAAGAGGAGAAGATGAGAAAGAGGAGGAGAAGAAAGAGGTGAGGGAGGAAGAGCAGGAAGAGGAGGAGGAGCAGGAGGAGGAGGAGGAGGAGGAGGAAGAAGAAGAAGAGAGGTTGTTTGAGCCTTGGCAATAATGGTAGGGAAGACTGTGTTGTTCTATTACGATGTGTGTGTGTGTGTGAGAATCTCTCTCTCTCTCTCTCTCTCTCTCTCTCTCTCTCTCTCTCTCTCTCTCTCTCTCTCTCTCTCTCTCTCTCTCTCTGCGCCCCGCGGAGGGCTTCGCGGTCGGCGTCCGTGAGAGCCAGCGAGCGAGCGAGAGAGCGAAACACCCCGGCAAAGACGGTTATCCAAACATAAGCGCGTGGGCCCTTGGTCAAGATGGGGGAGAGCAACACACACACACACACACACACACACCCACACACACGTACAACGTATGTGGTGGACAGCCTCCCTCACCAGCGCCACAATACACCAGAGTGTTTACGCAGGGGTTTCAGCGCTTGGCCATGCCTACCATGGCTCGTGTGTGTGTGTGTGTGTGTGTGTGTGTGTGTGTGTGTGTGTGTGTGTGTGTGTGTGTGTGTGTGTGTGTGTGTGTGTGTGTGTGTCATGCTCGCTGCTGGGCTGGTCGGGTCAGCAGGTCCGACTCCCCCCCCCCCCCCTCACCCACAGACACTCTCTTGTGTGTGTGTGTGTTGACTCGGCCTATCTCCGAGGAGAGAGAGAGAGAGAGAGAGAGAGAGAGAGAGAGAGAGAGAGAGAGAGAGAGAGAGAGGGAGAGAGAGAGAGAGAGAGAGAGAGAGAGAGGAGAGAGAGAGAGAGAGAGAGAGAGAGAGAGAGAGAGAGAGAGGGAGAGAGAGAGAGAGAGAGAGAGAGAGAGAGAGAGAGAGGGAGAGAGAGAGAGAGAGAGAGAGAGAGAGAGAGAGAGAGAGAGAGAGAGACAGACAGACGGTGACAGATGTTTCTCTTTTATCTTTTCGTAAGCCATCCAGAATAGCTCTCTCTCTCTCTCTCTCTCTCTCTCTCTCTCTCTCTCTCTCTCTCTCTATATATATATATATATATATATATATATATATATATATATATATATATATATATGTATATTCCTACAAGTCCACGTGGAAATGAAACAAAAATTCCCAAGTGCACTTTCGTGCAGTAATCACATCATCAGGGGAGACACAAGAAAGAAATGTAAGTCAGTTGATAAACAAGGAAGTGACGTAGCTAAGACGCCATTTGGTATTCCTGGACCCCGCTATCAGCAAGGGTTTACCTCCTGAGCGATCAGTTTCCTTCATCTTCCTGTGTCCCAAAGGAATCCACTTTACCCTGCTCCTGTGTGGAGAGCAGCCCCGGAGCGGCAGTGAATATTGGCAAACTCAACGTGATTCGCTGAATCAACAACATGGTAAAGTCAACCCACGTGTTGTTCAGGTAAACCAACAACATGATACAGTAAACCAACATGATACAGTAAACCCACATGTTGTTCAGGTAAACCAACAACATGATACAGTAAACCAACATGATACACTAAACCCACGTGTTGTTCAGGTAAACTAACAACATGATACAGTAAACCAACATGTTACACTAAACCCACATGTTGTTCAGGTAAACCAACAACATGATACAGTAAACCAACATGATACAGTAAACCAACATGATACACTAAACCCACATGTTGTTCAGGTAAACCAACAACATGATACAGTAAACCAACAACATGATACAGTAAACCAACATGATACACTAAACCCACATGTTGTTCAGGTAAACCAACAACATGATAAAGTAAACCAACATGATACAGTAAACCAACATGATACACTAAACCCACATGTTGTTCAGGTAAACCAACAACATGATACAGTAAACCAACATGACACAGTAAACCAACATGATACACTAAATGCACGTCTTGTTCAGGTAAACCAACAACATGATACAGTAAACCAACATGATACACTAAACCCGCATGTAACAGTAAACCAACAACATGATACAATAAACCAACATGATACGGTAAACCCACATGATACAGTAAACCCACAACATGACACAGTAAACCCACAACATGATACAGTAAACCCACAACATGACACAGTAAACCCACAATATGATGCAGTAAACCCACAACATGATACAGTAAACCCACAACATGATACAGTAAACCCACAACATGATACAGTAAACCCGCAACATGATACAGTAAACCCACAACATGATACAGTAAACCCCCAACATGATACAGTAAACCCCAACATGATACAGTAAACCCACAACATGATACAGTAAACCCACAACATGATACAGTAAACCCCAACATGATACAGTAAACCCCAACATGATACAGTAAACCCCCAACATGATACAGTAAACCCCAACATGATACAGTAAACCCACAACATGATACAGTAAACCCCAACATGATACAGTAAACCCCAACATGATACAGTAAACCCGCAACATGATACAGTAAACCCCCAACATGATACAGTAAACCCCAACATGATACAGTAAACCCCCAACATGATACAGTAAACCCCCAACATGATACAGTAAACCCCAACATGATACAGTAAACCCACAACATGATACAGTAAACCCCAACATGATACAGTAAACCCCAACATGATACAGTAAACCCGCAACATGATACAGTAAACCCCCAACATGATACAGTAAACCCCAACATGATACAGTAAACCCCCAACATGATACAGTAAACCCCAACATGATACAGTAAACCCACAACATGATACAGTAAACCTACAGCATGATACAGTAAACTCCCATGATACAGTAAACCCCCAACATGATACAGTAAACCCGCAACATGATACAGTAAACCTACAGCATGATACAGTAAACGTACAGCATGATACAGTAAACCCCAACATGATACAGTAAACCCCAACATGATACAGTAAACCCCAACATGATACAGTAAACCCGCAACATGATACAGTAAACCCCCAACATGATACAGTAAACCCCAACATGATACAGTAAACCCCCAACATGATACAGTAAACCCCCAACATGATACAGTAAACCCACAACATGATACAGTAAACCCCAACATGATACAGTAAACCCCAACATGATACAGTAAACCCGCAACATGATACAGTAAACCCCCAACATGATACAGTAAACCCCAACATGATACAGTAAACCCCCAACATGATACAGTAAACCCCAACATGATACAGTAAACCCACAACATGATACAGTAAACCTACAGCATGATACAGTAAACTCCCATGATACAGTAAACCCACAACATGATACAGTAAACCCGCAACATGATACAGTAAACCTACAGCATGATACAGTAAACGTACAGCATGATACAGTAAACCCCATGATACAGTAAACCCACATGATACAGTAAACCTACAGCATGATACAGTAAACCCACAACATGATACAGTAAACCCGCAACATGATACAGTAAACCTACAGCATGATACAGTAAACGTACAGCATGATACAGTAAACCCCATGATACAGTAAACCCACATGATACAGTAAACCTACAGCATGATACAGTAAACCCACAACATGATACAGTAAACCCGCAACATGATACAGTAAACCTACAGCATGATACAGTAAACCCACAACATGATACAGTAAACCCGCAACATGATACAGTAAACCTACAGCATGATACAGTAAACCCACAACATGATACAGTAAACCCGCAACATGATACAGTAAACCTACAGCATGATACAGTAAACCCACAACATGATACAGTAAACCCGCAACATGATACAGTAAACCTACAGCATGATACAGTAAACGTACAGCATGATACAGTAAACCCGCAACATGATACAGTAAACCTACAGCATGATACAGTAAACCTACAGCATGATACAGTAAACCCCTAACATGATATAGTAAACCCGCAACATGATACAGTAAACCCACAACATGATACAGTAAACCCACAACATGATACAGTAAACGTACAGCATGATACAGTAAACCCCTAACATGATATAGTAAACCCACAACATGATACAGTAAACCCCCAACATGATACAGTAAACCTACAGCATGATACAGTAAACCTACAGCATGATACAGTAAACCCCTAACATGATATAGTAAACCCGCAACATGATACAGTAAACCCACAACATGATACAGTAAACCCACAACATGATACAGTAAACCCACAACATGATACAGTAAACGTACAGCATGATACAGTAAACCCCATGATACAGTAAACCCACATGAATGTGGTACAACAGACGGACCCAGATGCTGGATAAAGGCAAGCAACAGTCCCCCCTCCCCTTCAACAACAGGAGGCAACAGAGGTGCCCTAACAACGGAACCGACCCGTTGCTCGCCTCGCTAACGAACGGTCTTGTGGGTGACGATTCATTCAGCGCCCCGCCACCCACACACACCGCCACGCTGGTCGGCCATGAACAGGTCCAGATGAGCGACTGTTCAACCTAGAGGGAGAGAGATGGAGCGTGGGTGTTTACAGAGAGGGAGGAGGAGGTCGAGACATAGAGGGGAAGGGAGTGGCAGCACTTGGTGAGGAACGTAGAGCTTAGAGATGGATGGCGGAAGTGACAAGGAGTGGGTCGAAGTGGGACGCGCGCGTGCCCTCGGCCTTGTGTCTCGCCCTCGTCTTTTCTGCTGAGGAGGAGGTGGTCATCGACTCTGCTACACACACGTGAGGAGGTATAGCACCAGGGGAGGAGGTATAGCACCAGGGAAAAGCTGGGTATGAAGGCAGGTAGGCATGCTATGTACATGGGAGAACACGCTATGCCATGGGGTCGAACACAACCTCTCTCCTCTCAAGCTAAAGTGGCGTACCACGTCTGGAAAATTGGTCATTTCGTTCTATATAGTCTACGGTAAAACGTCTCCATGTCTTCGTACTGGTTAGGGGGGTATAGCCTCAGAGGGTAGATGAGGTCGAGGTGCCCCTCCCACTCTAGAACAGTAGAGACAGGCTAATAGCCAGTTTACTCGTTAACGAGACCTTGTGTGTGTGTGTGTGTGTGGGCCAGGTTAGCGGGCCCACGAGCCTCTCTGTCCACATAACCAGTTTGCTGTTGGGCATCCAAGCCGATGATCCATCACATGTCTTCATAGAAATAACCATCGCGTAAGCAATGTCTAAGTCGTATACAGGAGCCTTGGGCCTCTTCAGACTCAATAGGCTACAGGGTAAAATCACATAGTCTTCGGGAGATGTGAGTCTGCACTTCGGTACGGAGCAAACAATCAAACGAGGGATTTTTTGTTTGTTTGTTTGTCAGGGTTTCCCACACGTTCAATGACACAGCTTGGGACACACGGAATTGAGGATATGATATATGTAAACGACACATGTTGTTATATAGATATAACTGCATAATTTCAATCATTATCTTCCTCATTAACTGATAACAATATCTACATGAAATTCATGAACAGTGTGTTAAGTTTATTGAACTTCCTCTTTGGTTCTCCTTCGGTTTAAGTTCATTGTCAATAATTCAGTGTATCTGAGCTGCAGGTGTGTGTGTGGTGCATTTGATTCACATGTTAGTGTCGAAATTATGTATCATTTTTGATATATTTCATGAAATTTAGCACACACACGTTAAAGCTAATTAATCTACACACATATATATATATATATATATAGAGAGAGAGAGAGAGAGAGAGAGATAGAGAGAGAGACGGACAGACAGAGATAGATAGATAGAGAGAGAGAGAGAGAGAGAGAGAGAGAGAGAGAGAGAGAGAGAGAGAGATAGAGAGAGAGAGAGAGAGAGAGAGAGAGAGAGAGAGAAAGAGAGAGAGAGAGGCAGCTTTACTCTCGCATCATCTTGAGGCCAAATTCTTTTGGCCTTTTTCTCTAAGACACTTCAAACATCGTTAGACAGACGAAAAAAAAAAGATATATTAGAATCATTTTAAGACCAGCACTGCAAAATACCTTCTCATTATGTACAATGTTTACAGTTCCGTATTGTGAAAACATATGATCGTCACTTGTACTCTGCAATTATAGTCATGTTCGTCAGAAGCCTCATCAAAGTCTAAGTTTTTGAGACATTCTTTCTGAAATGTTTTCGTAAGAAGGCACACAAGCGCTCTAGCTGGGTATGGTATAAACACTCACTTACACCAGGTATCAACCATCATCCCACACCAGGTATGACCCCCTCGCCCCCACCAATTATAACCCCCCACTATATTATATCCCCATCATATTTCCCATATCTCTGGTATACCTTCTCGCTCATCACCAGCATATCTCCCTCGATATACCACCCCCAGCAGCGTGTTTTTTCCATCCTACGAAGGATGTGGATGAATTACTGACTGCTGTATTTGGGCGTTAGTCATCGTGCTCTGAAACATTCCCCCGCGTCGCGTCTCGCAACGCATGGCCAAAGTTTCATTAGGAAGTCGACCCTTCTGGGAAAACACATTTGCGAGACTAAACTCAGTTTATCTTCAGACGATGGTCCTCATGTTGCCTATCTCTCTCTCTCTCTCTCTCTCTCTCTCTCTCTCTCTCTCTCTCTCTCTCTCTCTCTCTCTCTCTCTCTCTCTCTCTGATTTCTCACGAATCTCTCACAGTTTTTTTTTTGAGATATGAGGCTAATCTTTGAGAGCAAGGAGGCGTGAGGGTGAATAGACTTGAGAATATAGTTAATAAACGAAAGAAGTAAGAAAAGAAAAATCCATTTCCGTCGTACTCTATCCCCTGAGATTTTTGCATCACAGAAGAATATTGCAATAAACTGATTAATAGAAAAAATACATGCATATTTTATAGGACGCTTTTCTGGGCTCGAGACCTGAGCGTCAGAGGAAGTAATCAAAGTGGCAAATAACCAAGAGAGACAGGAAGCTTAGGGCGAATTGGCCGCTCACAAAGTTATGTAAACTTCCCTCAACTTCAACATCCAATGACCGGATGCACTAATGACGAACAGATGAAAGGAACCATAACTCCCTGGCCATCTTTACATTCGCATTATGGTGTGTCCTGGTCGGCACTTTATCCATGGTGGAACTGAAGCTTTGATTACCCAAGGCGAGACGAAGCGAGACATAGGAATATCATTATCTCCACCCCACCGAAACTCATCTCTTGACAGCGTGCACTTGCCAAGCCACGAAACCATTTTACCATTAGATTTCTGGACCAAGAATTACCTGTGGGTATTATACAGACAAAGGGAAAGCTTAATTACAGTTAGTACACGACAAATAACAAACATACACACACACACACACAAGGCAAGAAACCAAAACATGGACATGGACTAGGCATGTTTACACAACACAAAAGCATTAGTCTAAACCCACCAAGTTCGAAGGCATATATGTAAACAAAGGCCCAGAGCCACTGTGGCGATTGTTGCACGCTTCGTGAACTACCTACCGCTAGGGGGGGAATTTTTTGCAAGACACGATTGGCTGGTTAGTGTCAATAGCTGCCAGAAGAATCAAAGGCCACACAGCTGTTACAGCCCCTGGAGGGAGCCGACAGTCACTTGTTCTGGGCGGCCGGGCGAAGGCGGAAGTGGGAAGGCCCTTTCCTTTCCATCTATAATGAAGTTCATCTATGAAACAAGTGACAGTTCTCAATGTTTACGTGACGTATAGTTCATTTGTTGATATTTCATTGTAGGTTTTGAACGTACATCGCTTTTAGTACCAAGTCGGTTTTAATGATAGAGAGATGACCCCCCCTCAGGTCGGTAATGTTACATAGCAGACAGGAAAAGTGTGTTTACATACCAGACACAACTCCATCTTGTATGGCAAGATTCACGCCACATATGACGCCATGGCGCCATCATGAGGGGCAAGGAACAAATGAGAGGATGAGGAAGATACGTGGTGGTAATGAGAGGATGAGGAAGATACGTGGTGGTAATGAGAGGATGAGGAAGATACGTGGTGGTAATGAGAGGATGAGGAAGATACGTGGTGGAAATGAGAGGATGAGGAAGATACGTGGTGGAAATGAGAGAATGAGGAAGATACGTGGTGGAAATGAGAGGATGAGGAAGATACGTGGTGGAAATGAGAGAATGAGGAAGATACGTGGTGGAAATGAGAGAATGAGGAAGATACATGGTGGAAATGAGAGGATGAGGAAGATACGTGGTGGAAATGAGAGAATGAGGAAGATACGTGGTGGAAATGAGAGGATGAGGAAGATACGTGGTGGAAATGAGAGAATGAGGAAGATACGTGGTGGAAATGAGGGGATGAGGAAGATACGTGGTGGAAATGAGAGGATGAGGAAGATGTATAGTAACATGGTTAAAGGTGCATACAGGAGAGGAGGAGTATGAGGAAGATAATGAGAGAAAGATCGAGTCACACAGATCAGAAACCCAATAAGGGAAGGCCCAAACCTCGAACTTGCCCAGTGAGAGGAATATTCTCCAGCTTATTGCTCTCACAACGACTTAAATGGAGTCCCGTGGCGAAGTGGTCAGCGTTTCTGACACGGTCGAGCATGGCATAATAGGTTCGAATTCTGGTTGCGGTAGTCGGTCCACAGTCTGCCCAGCTGTTCATCCACTCCTGGGGGTATGGTCGATGAAATGGGTACCTGGCTCAGGCTAAGGCAGATATACATATTTTCTTTTATTATACTTTGTCGCTGTCTCCCGCGTTAGTGAGGTAGCGCTAGGAATCAGACGAAAGAATGGCCTAACCCACCACATACACATGTATATACATACACGTCCACACACACACACACACACACATACACACACACACACACATTATATATATATATATATATATATATATATATATATATATATATATATATATATATATATATATATATACATATATATATATATATATATATATATATATATATATATATATATCCCCTGATGATGTGATTATTACACGAAAGTGCACTTGGGAACTTATCGTCTTTCATTCTCCCCGTGGACTCATAGGAATATATATATATATATATATATATATATATATATATATATATATATATATATATATATATATATATATATATATATATATGTATATATATATATATATATATATATATATATATATATATATATATACATATATATATATATATATATATATATATATATATATATATATATATATATATAGCGTTAATGGGGTTGCCTTGATTAGGGCTTCAGTTGACTATAACGTATTCCGTGTTCACAAGGTAAGTACGTACGACAGTCCTGCTTTGATCAGTGTAGAGGAGAGATGTGTGTAGTTCACGGACCAATCTTGGCTGTGGTTTGAACCCTTCACAACTGCTGCTTCTCCCACACGTCTTGTGTAAGTCTGGACGGCTTTTAGAAGCCGCAGTTGAGACTTTGACCCTTACGTCTCTGTTATGTCTTTGTTTTGATGTGACTATCACCTTACAGATGAGTTAGATTTAGGTCTTTGTCGTATGTTTATGCGAATCGATATGAGTTTTTTATCTCTGATTTTATAGATTTATTTGCTTGTCTGTGTTTTGATTTGAATTTGTCTATAATCAGCCTTTGTAAGCGAGTCTTTCCATTTTATCCTTATACATGATCATGTCTTGAGAGTGTGTGTGTATGTGTGCTAACCTTACCCTCCTCCTGTCCGCAGTGCTGAACGTGGCGGCTGGGAAGGCCCCCATGCAGTCCACCGTGAGCGAGGGAGGGATCCCACAGAAGGCTGTGGATGGGTCTAGCTCCACAACCTTCAACAGCGAGACGTGTACTTTGACAACCCGGGAGAGGCAACCATGGTGGTATGTGAACCTCTTGGAGCCATACATGGTTCAGCTGGTCCGGCTCGACTTCGGCCAATCCTGTTGTGGTGAGTGGGAGGGGATCACGCAGCCAACCCTCGGGCACGCCACCTGCAGAGAAAAGATAAACAATGATGCCTCTCACATGAAAGACTAAGGAAGACTTAGGATTTATTGTGGTCTCTTGGGCTCATTGTAAAGTAAGACATGCTATTCCATCCACATGCATTCCTGAAGGTCGTGTTTACATTTTAACTAGCACTTTACTAGTCTTTTCTTCTAAGGGTCTTTGACCTTTTTCTATGCCATTTCAACAGGTCTTCAAAACAGTTAAACGAATACACATTGTTCAGTATTATCAGGTCATAGGTCAAGACATCCAGTCAAAGGGTTGTACTTCTGTACTCAAGGTATGTACTATTGTGTTTGATGGCCACATTTACAACGTAAGCCATTGAGTACAACAGTACAACCCTTTGACTGGATGTCTTGACCTTTGACCTGTTCCGTAAGGGTCAAAAAAGTCCAGGTTGTTACATACCCCATAAGGGTTCAAGGCTTTTGATTGATTGATACGTTTCGAATCTGAAACGTTTCGAAACGTATCAATGTGACACATACTTCATCACATGACATAGCAGGTAATACATAGACGTGTTGTGCTCACACCATCTGGCGTCTGTGACACATTGAGCACAGACTAGATAACTATATTCCTCATCATTTACCAATGTTCCTCACCCTTTCTGATTTTGATAATCTACTTTTGTCCTTTATCATCTACCGTAGACAATCTAGAAACGAACTCTATTCACATTTATAATTGACCAGATAATTATAGAAATAAGGTAGTTTTGAATATTTGATTATCCCTTATCTTTAAATCAAGCTTTGATAATTGATACATTAAAGGAAATTATATGGGAATGTAACAGCCAATTGATACACTGAATTTCTCTCATATCGATGAAGCTATCTTATCAAATCCTCAAGTATAATTAGCCTCTCTAACTACTGTCAAAGTTTTAGAAATGAATTGCAAATACTTGTCCTTGTTTGCGAATATCAAGAAGCGAGGAAGTCTCGTATCATGAAATGAAGTTGTATGACACATTGACGTACAGAAGGTCATGTTATGTGGGGTTCCTACCACCTTCATCCTACATCAGGTAACGAAGTGTTTACCAGGTAACGAACGAGTGTAATGTGTGACGTCTTCAGACTTTACATCAAAAGACCAAGTGTCTTAAGTGATAACAGGAGGAGGTGGTGTGAGGTAAGCGAGAAACCAACCCTCTATTTTTGCCTTTAGGGATCTTACTACTTTAGGATCAACCAACCACGTCTTCTCATCAAGTCTTACTCGCCTTCCAGGTGACCAGCCAGCCACCATCGTGGTGAGGGTAGGCAACAACAGGCCTGACCTGGCCGTTAACCCCATCTGTAACCGGTTCAATGGCCTCCTGGAGGAGGGTCGTCCTCTGTTCTTGCCCTGCAACCCGCCCATGCCTGGTGCCTTCGTCAGCGTCCACTTCGAGAGCCCCCCAGGCGTCCAGCTCTCCATCTGCGAAGCCTTCGTCTACACCGACCAGGTGACTTGTCTATTCTGTCGACCAGTTGGTAGACTGGCTGCTCCTTGGGTCGCTCATGTACTGTTCTAGCTGGCTTCTAGTCTAGGCTAGTTAGTCCCTAGCTGTTCAATAACACGTTTTCTGTCATGCGTTTTCTTTACTTAGTCCTTGATGGTGACTGGGTACTTAACTATTCTTAAGATGGCCCCCCCTGCTTGTTCTTCACTACTGGCAGTGGAAGAGGCATAGTTAATGACCTGTTGACGTCAAAACGACGAGTATGAACGATTGTGACAGTAGTTAGGCCCGTCATATAGACAGACAAGCTGGTTTTGACATATTTTATCAACTGTTTATCTCCCTTCATGTAAACCTCATTTCGCCGCCAGACTGGCTCCAGACTCACTAGTTCTTTGAATTTATTTACTTTTTTCGTACACCTTTCGATCCAAAGTTTCCTTTTGCTGGACCTTAAAGTTTTCTTGAGTTCTCTTGCCTTAATTATTGACAGATATATAACCTAACCCAAGGTAAATTAAGCTAAAGAATCAAACTATATTTCTTTTTCTCTTTCTCTCTTTTATTCCTTTGTTTAATTGCCAATCTTCATCTTATTTCTAACACGTTTTTCCACTGAAACCGAAGCTTTGCACATTTCTTTATTCCCAGTTGATACCACACACCTCACATCCTCAACCTTCCTCATGATATTGCATATTTCTAACATGTTTTTCCACTGAAACTGAAGCTTCGCGCATTTCTTTATTCCCAGTTGATACCACACACCTCACACCCTCAACCTTCCTCATGATATTGCATATTTCTAACATGTTTTTCCACTGAAACTGAAGCTTCGCGCATTTCTTTATTCCCAGTTGATACCACACACCTCACACCCTCAACCTTCCTTATGATATTACATATTTCTTATCACTTCCTCATCCTCTGAAAAATCTTATTTTATATTTGTTTTCGTTCCTCCCTCCCTCCTTCACCTGTCTATCGAACAGTGTATACTTTTACACTAACGCTTTTCACTTCCCAGAAACATCTACTCAATCTCGAACCAACTTCCTCTTTCAGTGTTGTTCTGTCTATTTTAAAGTTATCTTCAACCAGTCAACTCCTGGTTCCATTCGCAAAATGTCTCCCTACGTCTGTGGCATCACCAAACATAAATTTGTATTTCATACACATGTTAATTGATAGATTTATCGCCATGTTTTCATTCATCGCACGAATGAAGAATGTAGGATGCTCCTACATTCTTCATTCCTCCATCGGTTAACGATATCAAAGACCATATGTAATCTGTCTTTCCACTGACCTCCCACATATTATTAATCTCCTTCGGCACATAACCTTTTCATAGACCAACGGATCTCCTGTGACCCCCCCCATAGACCAACGGATCTCCTGTGACCCCCCATAGACCAACGGATCTCCTGTGACCCCCCCATAGACCAACGGATCTCCTGTGACCCCCCCCCCATAGACCAACGGATCTCCTGTGACCCCCCCCATAGACCAACGGATCTCCTGTGCCCCCCCCCCATAGACCAACGGATCTCCTGTGACCCCCATAGACCAACGGATCTCCTGTGACCCCCCCCATAGACCAACGGATCTCCTGTGACCCCCCACCATAGACCAACGGATCTCCTGTGACCCCCCACCATAGACCAACGGATCTCCTGTGACCCCCCACCATAGACCAACGATTCTCCTGTGCCCCCCCCCCATAGACCAACGATTCTCCTGTGACCTCCCCCCCCATAGATCAACGGATCTCCTGTGACCCCCCCACATAGACCAACGGATCTCCTGTGACCCCCCCACATAGACCAACAGATCTTTAAATGTCTTTCCAGTGACCCCCCCAATATACTATTACTGTCCATGAACAGATAACCTCGCCAGAGACCATCAGGTCTTCTGTTGTCTGGCTTTTACCCTATACTATCCCTCCTCCAACAGACCACGTCTCCATAGACCCATCAGGTCCATCGGCTCGCTTTTGTGTGTCCCACTTTCCCAGTTAACACCACCGTCACTGGTTTTTCTTTCACCCTCTCCCACCACAACACAGGCACTCCCCATCGAGCGTTGTCCTTCCTTCCGCGATCAGCCACCAGGGAGCACGGCTACCTACAACGGCAAGTGCTACATCTTCTACAACCAGCAGCCCAGGAACTTCGACGACGCCCTCGAGTTCTGTCGCAGCCGGGGAGGTTCGCTGGTGGACGAGACCAACCCAGCTCTTCAGGGCTTCCTCAGCTGGGAACTCTGGCGTAAACACAGGTAATGGCACAAACACAGGTAATGGCACAAACACAGGTAATGGCACAAACACAGGTAATGGCACAAACACAGGTATTGACACAAACACAGGTAGTGGCACAAACACAGGTAATGGCACAAACACAGGTAATGGCACAAACACAGGTATTGACACAAACACAGGTATTGGCACAAACACAGGTATTGACACAAACACAGGTATTGGCACAAACACAGGTATTGGCACAAACACAGGTATTGACATAAACACAGGTATTGACACAAACACAGGTAATGGCACAAACACAGGTATTGGCACAAACACAGGTATTGACATAAACACAGGTATTGACACAAACACAGGTAATGGCACAAACACAGGTATTGACACAAACACAGGTAATGGCACAAACACAGGTATTGGCACAAACACAGGTATTGGCACAAACACAGGTATTGGCACAAACACAGGTATTGGCACAAACACAGGTATAGACACAGACACAGGTATTGGCACAAACACAGGTATTGGCACAAACACAGGTATTGGCACAAACACAGGTAATGGCACAAACACAGGTAATGGCACAAACACAGGTAATGGCACAAACACAGGTATTGGCACAAACACAGGTATTGGCACAAACACAGGTATTGACACAAACACAGGTATTGACACAAACACAGGTATTGGCACAAACACAGGTATTGGCACAAACACAGGTATTGGCACAAACACAGGTATTGACATAAACACAGGTATTGACACAAACACAGGTAATGGCACAAACACAGGTATTGGCACAAACACAGGTATTGACATAAACACAGGTATTGACACAAACACAGGTAATGGCACAAACACAGGTATTGACACAAACACAGGTAATGGCACAAACACAGGTAATGGCACAAGCACGGGTATTGGCACAAACACAGGTATTGGCACAAACACAGGTATTGGCACAAACACAGGTATTGGCACAAACACAGATATTGACACAAACACAGGTATTGGCACAAACACAGGTAATGGCACAAACACAGGTATTAGCACAAACACAGGTATTGGCACAAACACAGGTATTGACACAAACACAGGTATTGGCACAAACACAGGTATTAGCACAAACACAGGTATTAGCACAAACACAGGTATTAGCACAAACACAGGTATTGGCACAAACACAGGTATTGACACAAACACAGATATTGGCACAAACACAGGTATTGACACAAACACAGGTATTGGCACAAACACAGGTATTAGCACAAACACAGGTATTAGCACAAACACAGGTATTGGCAGCGGGATAATCTACAGCACCAACACAGGTATTAGCAAAAGAGAATTATATAGCAAGAACATTACACACACACACACACACACACACACACACAGCAAAACAAATACATATAAACTCGAGGATAAACAAATACACAATTGTGTAGAAATTAGCACAATGTTTTAAGGCAAGATATTGTGTTTGGGGCTTGATTATTTACTACCATAGTTCACCCTCGATGAGACAGGTTCATTAACGTAATTAACCTCTCCTCTCGCCGTTAATTAGGGGTGACCCGAATGGGCAGTATTGGATGGGCGCCGTGCGTGACCCCGATGACGTCAACAACTGGAAGTGGATCGATGGTCGTGACGTCACGGTGTCCTTCTGGAACCTTCCTGGGGGCAACGAGAACTGCGCCCGGTTCGACGGCACGAAGGGCTGGCTCTGGTCCGATACCAACTGTAATTTCGACCTTAACTTCATCTGTCAACATCGTAAGCACAAGGAAATATAAACAATATTCCAGTTTTCTATGCTATTTTCAGGCGGGGCTTCTGATTGGCTGAGATCCCTCCTTCGCCAGCCAATGAGCTGACGTCGTTGACGTAAACAGTCCAAAATCGTATACAAATTCATTATCTTTCACGTTATAGCTTATAGAAATTATATATATATATATATATATATATATATATATATATATATATAATATATATATATATATATATATATATAACAGTCAGTTGATATTTCTCTCTTGTGTCTCCCCTGATGATGTGATTATGACACGAAAGTGCTTGGGAACTTTTCGTGTTTCATTTTCCCCGTGGACTCATAGGAATATCTTGATCACGCGCAAAATTGTGATCCTTTCCAATATATATAAATATATATATATATATATATATATATATATATATATATATATATATATATATATATATATATCCTGGGGATAGGGGATAGTGGAGAAAGAATATTTCCCACGTATTCCCTGCGTGTCTTAGAAGGCGACTAAAAGGGGAGGGAGCGGGGGGCTGGAAATCCTCCCCTCTCGTTTTTTTTTTTTTTTTTTAATTTTCCAAAAGAAGGAACAGAGAAGGGGGCCAGGTGAGGGTATTCCCTCAAAGGCCCAGTCCTCTGTTCTTAACGCTACCTCGCTATCGCGGGAAATGGCGAATAGTATAAAAAAAAAAATATATATATATATATATATATATATATATATATATATATATATATATATATATATATATATATATATATATATATCAAGGTCATCAACATCAAGGTCATCCTCCAAGCTGACCTCCTCCTTCCTCTGTGACCTCCAACACCGAGGTCATCCTCGACTTGTCCCTTTTCTCTTTGACCCCTGATATCAAGGTCACACAACCCCCACCCAACCTCCGACCCCATAGCTAACCACCTCCTTTGACCCTCAGGTCCACAGACGTGTGGGAAGCCCGAACAGCCACCCAACTCCACCATGGTGGTTGCCACTTACAATGTGGGCACCGAGGTGGAGTATCGCTGTGACCCGGGCCATGTTCTTATAGGACCCGCTACAAGATCCTGCCTCAACTCCGGGTTCTTCGACGAATTCCCACCCACTTGTAGATGTAAGTCTAGCCACACTGTAGGGGGGCCCTTCTTCGTCCCCCCCTAGGACATGTAGGATATTTGAGGGTCGTGTTGATGTAGGATATTTGAGGGTCGTCGAGGTAGGACATTGAGAGAGAAAGAGTGTGTGTGTGTGTGTGAGAGAGAGAGAGAGAGAGAGAGAGAGAGAGAGAGAGAGAGTATGTGTGTGTGTGTGTGAGAGAGAGAGAGAGAGAGTGTGTGTGTGTGTGTGTGTGTGTGTGTGTAAGAGAGAGAGAGAGAGAGTGTGTGTGTGTGTGTGAATGTCTGAGTGTGTGTGTAAGTGTATGTATGTGTTTGTGTGTGTGTGTGTGTGAGTGTAGCACACTCCATTGCCACACTGGATGTCTGTGTGTTTGAGCAAGGTGAAAGCCACCTTACCACTTAACTCACTCCCACGTCTTTGTTGATAACGTAAAAACAAAACAAAAAACAAAAAATGTATTTACGTAAAAACAACAAAAGAAAGATGTATTTACCAACAAAACAATAATGTATTTACCTTTTCCTCTTGTAACGCACTGGTGTATGTATATGTATGTGTATCTCTCGGTGTATCTCTCCCACTAGACCTGGAGTGTGGCATGCCAGCCCCCATTCGCCACGGTGGCTACACCTTGCTCAATGGCACACGCCACTACCTCAGTGTAGTCCACTACCAGTGCGAGCCGGGCTTCAAACTCATCGGCAGACCCGAGCTCGTGTGCGACATCGACGAGCGATGGAATGGCCCACCACCGCGCTGTGAAGGTAGATCACACACTCACACACACACACTCACACTCACACATCGACACTCACACACACATACAACACACACACCGGCACTTTCTCACTCATGCAGAACTCCAGGGTCTGTCCACCTATTGAGATCTTGCTATTCTGTCGTGTATATATATATATATATATATATATATATATATATATATATATATATATATATATATATATATATATTATTTGCTGGTAACCATAAGGAAAATGAAAACACGATAAGTTCACAAGTGCACTTTCGTGTAATGATCACATCGTCAGGGTAGATACAAGAATGAGACAGAAGACGTAGAACATTCGGTTGATATACAAGGAAGAGACGTAGCTAAGACGCCATTGTGAAATAATGTATATTAACTGACTGTTCTACATCTTCTGTCTCATTCTTGTGTCTCTCCTGATGATGTGATCATTACACGAAAGTGCACTTGTGAACTTATCGTGTTTTCATTTTCCTAATGGTTATCAGCAAATGATATATATATATATATATATATATATATATATATATATATATATATATATATATATATATATATATATATATATATATATATTGTATCTTAATCAAAGCTTTGCGATAATTCTTATCTTTTCATAGCTTGTTTTACAAGACTGAAAATGCACTTTTTTTTCCCCAACCCATGAAATATACATGTAAAGCCTTATTTCCACTGTTTATTGCATCTTCAGACCGTCTTAAAGGACTTATTTGTGGTATATCACTGACTTGCCTCATTTCAGTTGTCTTTGGTGGGGGTGTCTGCTTCACTTTGATTTCTTGTGAGCATCTTTAAGATAATTTTTGATACTGATGACCACTTGAATTTGTCTTGAACTTACATCACTTTAAATTTTGTGAACATTTCTCATACCGATCCAATTTTTCCTCATCTTCTTCGTCTGCTGTGAATTGGATATTCTGTTTTTTTTATCCATGACGAAGGGAAGGGAAGTCTGACCTTTGACCTTTGACCTACGCGACAATTTTTTTCTTTCTTTTAGATTTCCTTCATGTGACCTCTTCCTTCGTGACTTCATTCATCTGGTCATTTCATTCGTTCTTTCACTGGACTCTGCTTGTTCGAAACCCTTGTGTTCTTCGGCAAAATCTCTTATCTCAATGATCAAGCTATAGTGAAGATAGTCAACATTTTCTATATATATATTGACATTTTCTATATATGTTGACATTTTCTATATATTGACATTTTCTATATATTGGCATTTTCTATATATGTTGACATTTTCAATATATTGACATTTTCTATATATGTTGGCACCATCAGCACTATGACATTTTCTGTATATTCCCATTTTCTATACGTTAGCATTTTTTCTCTCTACGCTGTGACATTTCCAAAATGTTGGCATTTTCATCCCTTTCCTCAAAACTGGTTTCCACCATGACTGAGACAGTCTTCTTAACAGGATGTAACTATCTCTCATTAGTAAACCTAACTGTCATTAGTAAACGCAATCTTTGATTGGTTAAGTCCAAGACGACTGCTTCATTCCACCCTCCCTATTGGTTCTTAGACACACACGATCAAACACCATTGACCTCGTTAGACAATTAGGGGGAAGCCTCAATTGAGGTGATTACGACTAGGGTCGTTCCATGACGCTGGCAATCGAATGACCTGGTTACTGAGTTAATTACTGATGGTAATTTTCTCTGGGTGGGTTTTTTTGGGGATAATAAATTTTTTTTTACAATACTGTGAGTTATCAAAAACGAGAATTTGACATTTGGTCTTGTCTTATCTCAAGAGATAAAGGCGAGGGGAAGTAGTTTAGATGAGATAAAGGCGAGGGGAAGTAGTTTAGATGAGATAAAGGCGAGGGGAAGTAGTTTAGATGAGATAAAGGCGAGGGGAAGTAGTTTAGATGAGATAAAGGCGAGGGGAAGTAGTTTAGATGAGATAAAGGCGAGGGGAAGTAGTTTAGATGAGATAAAGGCGAGGGAAAGTAGTTTAGATGAGATAAAGGCGAGGGGAAGTGGCTATCTAAACCCCTTAGAGGTCGATGGGATTCGATCCCCTGTTCTCTCAACCACTTCGAGGTAATCAGGTCACCGAGAACCCATAACTGTCTCGAAACCCTCTATATATATATGTGTGTGTGACCCCCCCACGAAGAACCACTTCCTTCCTTCACTATATCCATCTAGTTAGACAGTGTGATGAGACTGATCGTGTGTGTGTGTGTGTTACGTAACCTGTGACTGAGCGTGACGGACTGTATCCCACAGCCGTGACGTGTGACGCCCCTGCTCCTCTGCCCCACGGCTCCTCGAACGCCTCGTCCCCCAACGTCTCCGTTGGGGCGCGTGTCACCCACGCGTGCGAGAGCGGGTTCGTTCTGGTGGGTCCGCGCTCCATCACCTGCACTGCTGGCGGGACCTTCGACCAGAACCCACCTCGCTGTCAAGGTACTGGAGACCCAAGGAAGGGCGTCCGTGTGGCCAATGATAATGACATGGCCTCCATGCTACCTCCTCCACCTCACACACACACACACACACACACACACACACACACACACTCCCTCACGCACCCCACTGGTGAAGGTGGGGGAAAAGGCGATGCCACTGGCGGGTTCTGCCACTGTAGCCTCCTCCTCCTCCTCCACCTCACACACACACACACACACACGCACACACACACACTCACACTCACACTCACACACACACACTCACACACACACACACACACACACACACACACACACACACACTCCCTCACTCACCCCACTGGTGAAGGTGAGGGAAAAGGCAACGCCACTGGCGGGTTCTGCCTAAGAGAGTGCGACGCTGGGCTCCACTGTAGCCCACCACTGTGTATGCACCCCCACTGGTGATATGGGTGTGAGGAGGTGTCTCATGAGAATGCCACCTCCTTCTGCCACCACCACGTCCTCCTGCCACCACCACGTCCTCCTCCTTCTGCCACCACCACGTCCTCCTGCCACCACCACGTCCTCCTCCTTCTGCCACCACCACGTCCTCCTCCTTCTGCCACCACCACGTCCTCCTCCTTCTGCCACCACCACGTCCTCCTGCCACCACCACGTCCTCCTGCCACCACCACGTCCTCCTCCTTCTGCCACCACCACGTCCACCTCCTTCTGCCACCACCACTGGTGGTGGCTGGACCTCAGCTTAGACGCGAGAGACGTAGGTATTCTAGCTTCCTGTAGCTCATGGCTGAGTCTCTACGTTTAGCTTGGAAGGACAATTGCCATCTCTTGGTGTCTAACATCAAAGGAATCTTACGTCACATGTTGTGACGCCAGAGTGCGCATGCGCTACGGATACGAACGTATGACGTCAGCTCAATACAGCGAAGACCACAGCAGAACTCGCGGTTCTTACGTTAGTCCAAGACAATGGTGGATGGTTCATATCAATGGAAAGAATAGTTTTAACTTTATGATGTGATTAATCTTGTTTTCCCACTTTCTGAGCTTAATAATGGATATTAATTACCTTAAAGGGACAATTATTCTCAAGTGGATCATCCTTAGATAAATTATGAATGGTATTATATGTATCTGATCCTGTCAGATAATCACCGTTCAGTGGCAATTGGATAGTTGGCTCATTACTGTGACGAAGGTGATTAATGGATCATGTGCGATAGTTTGCTCATTACTCATTACTATTACGAAGGTGATTAATGGATCATGTGCGATAGTTTGCTCATTACTCATTACTATTACGAAGGTGATTAACAAAGTCGTGTTAGACAGCGTCATTTTATCTTTTGATTAGTCTAAAAGAAACTTGGTTAGTCTGGTTAGACAAAGGAGGAGTTGATAACTTCAAGAAACCTACTCATGATTGTTGGAGGGCCTGTGAGGTGGATGATGAGGGCTTGTGAGGTGGATAATGAGGAGGGCCTGTGAGGTGGATGATGAGGGCTTGTGAGGTGGATGATGAGGAGGGCCTGTGAGGTGGATGATGAGGAGGGCCTGTGAGGTGGATGATGAGGGCTTGTGAGGTGGTGGATGAGGAGGGCCTGTGAGGTGGATGATGAGGAGGGTCTGTGAGGTGGATGATGAGGAGGGCCTGTGAGGTGGATGATGAGGAGGAGGGCCTGTGAGGTGGATGATTAGGGCTTGTGAGGTGGATGATTAGGGCTTGTGAGGTGGATGATGAGGGCCTGTGAGGTGGATGATGAGGAGGGCCTGTGAGGTGGATGATTAGGGCTTGTGAGTGGATGATTAGGGCTTGTGAGGTGGATGATGGGGAGGGCCTGTGAGGTGGATGATGAAGGCTTGTGAGGTGGATGATGAGGGCGTGTGAGGTGGATGATGAGGAGGGCCTGTGAGGTGGATGATGAGAGGGCCTGTGAGGTGGATGATAGGAGGGCCTGTGAGGTGGATGATAAGGGCCTGTGAGGTGGATGATTAGGGCTTGTGAGGTGGATGATTAGGGCTTGTGAGGTGGATGATGAGGGCCTGTGAGGTGGATGATGAGGAGGGCCTGTGAGGTGGATGATTAGGGCTTGTGAGGTGGATGATTAGGGCTTGTGAGGTGGATGATGGGGAGGGCCTGTGAGGTGGATGATGAAGGCTTGTGAGGTGGATGATGAGGGCGTGTGAGGTGGATGATGAGGAGGGCCTGTGAGGTGGATGAGGAGGGCCTGTGAGGTGGATGATGAGGGCCTGTGAGGTGGATGATGATCAGGGCCTGTGAGGTGGATGATAAGGAGGGCCTGTGAGGTGGATGATAGAGGGCCTGTGAGGTGGATGATTAGGGCTTGTGAGGTGGATGATTAGGGCTTGTGAGGTGGATGATGAGGGCCTGTGAGGTGGATGATGAGGAGGGCCTGTGAGGTGGATGATTAGGGCTTGTGAGGTGGATGATTAGGGCTTGTGAGGTGGATGATGGGGAGGGCCTGTGAGGTGGATGATGAAGGCTTGTGAGGTGGATGATGAGGGCGTGTGAGGTGGATGATGAGGAGGGCCTGTGAGGTGGATGATGATCAGGGCCTGTGAGGTGGATGATAAGGAGGGCCTGTGAGGTGGATGATGAGGGCCTGTGAGGTGGATGATGATCAGGGCCTGTGAGGTGGATGATAAGGAGGGCCTGTGAGGTGGATGATTAGGGCTTGTGAGGTGGATGATTAGGGCTTGTGAGGTGGATGATGGGGAGGGCCTGTGAGGTGGATGATGAGGGCCTGTGAGGTGGATGATGATCAGGGCCTGTGAGGTGGATGATGAGGAGGGCCTGTGAGGTGGATGATGAGGGCCTGTGAGGTGGATAATGAGGGCCTGTGAGGTGGGTGATGTACGGGATAACATCAAAGCCTCCTTTTCCAGTGATAAAGAAAACGTAGTACCCTCCTGATACACACAGAAAACGTAATGTGGTGGTTAACGTTGCTGACTATGAACCACGCACGCCAGGGCTGCGCAATCAACCTGTAGCCAACCCACAGGGGAAATTCAAATGGCAATTAGAGTGTTAGGGAGGGAAAATGTATATACGAACAGCTGAATGGAATGTTTTGACCAGACGAAAAATAATTGGGAAATGAACGAGTTAAATGGGGGGGTGGGGGGGGGGGGTAATTAAAAGACCCATGGCGATCATTAGGGACAGGTGGAGCGACAGGGTCCCCCTCCCCCCACCCCAACCCCTTTTTTAAGGTCCCTCCCAGACCCCCCCCCCACCCCTTTTTTAAGGTCCCACACACCCCTCACCCCGTTTTTAAGGCCCCCACCCCCTTTTTTAAGGTCCCCCACACACCCCACCCCTTTTATAAGGTCCCCCACCCCCTTTTTTTTATTCTTTATCGATTAATACGTTCGTGGAGAATGTGGGGCATGCGTGATGAACAGGTGTGGCTGTATGTAAGTCACTGAACAACAAATAAAAATAACTTTATCACACAAAAAAAATTGATGACAAAAAAATTGATGACAAAAAAATTGATGACAAAAAATTGATGACAAAAAAAATTGATGACAAAAAATTGATGACAAAAAAATTGATGACAAAATATTGACAAAAGAATTGACAAAAAAATTGATGGCAAAAAAATTGATGACAAAAAATTGATGACCAAAAAAATTGATGACAAAAAAATTGATGACAAAAAAATTGATGACAAAAAATTGATGACCAAAAAAATTGATGACAAAAAAAATTGATGACAAAAAAATTGATGACAAAAAAAATTGATGACAAAAAATTTTTTTTGTGTGACGTGATGCATTCCTTGGGAACCATTATTTTGTCTCCATTTTTCTTTTTCTTATTTTTTTTCCTTTAATACTTTTGATTAATCTTTATCATTCCTGACCAATAATACCTTTATTATTCTTTATTACTCATGACTAATGATATCTTGATTATTCGTTATCACACATGACTAATAACTAATTATATCTTTATTCGTTATCACACCTGACTAATAACTAATTATATCTTGTTTATTCTTTATCACACCTGACTAATGATATCTTGTATATGAACTTGACATTCATCATAACAGAACTCACATATTCACATAAACATTGTGTCCATATGCTTTTGTTTTGCCTTAGGAAAGCAACTTTAAGAATAGATTGCTTGTATTATGTTGATTAAAGAGGATTAAAACTTCATAATTAGACAAAAGTATATATATATATATATATATATATATATATATATATATATATATATATATATATATATATATATATATATATATATATATATAATCCTATGAGTCCACGGGGAAGATGAAAAACGATAAGTTCCCAAGTGCACTTTCGTGTAATAATCACATCATCAGGGGAGACTTATATTTTTCTCTTGTGTCTCCCCTGATGATGTGATTATGACACGAAAGAGCACTTGGGAACTTATCGTGTTTCATTTGCCCCCGTGGACTCATAGGAATATATTGTTAAAAGTTAAATTGTGATCCTTTGTAATATATATATATATATATATATATATATATATATATATATATATATATATATATATATATATATATATATATATATATATGTATATATATATATATATGTATATATATATATATATATATATATATATATATATATATATATATATATATATATATATATATATATATATATAGCCTTGGTCTGACTGTTTTTATAGACATCAGAGTCTAAAATGGAATATATATTTGTGACCTTTAGTAGAATTTTCTTGTGTTCCTTCCTCTTGTGTGTGACCTCCCTCGTCCACTGACCTGACCTGACCTGACCTTCTCGAACAGCTGACGAAGCGGTGAAGCCCCAATTACCAGAGACCAGGCCCTCTGGCTCCCCTAGACCCGGTCGTCCCAGGCGCCCCAACCGGCCAAGTGGCAGCCCCAGGCCCCGAGCCCCATACCTGGCTGAGGTGGGTGACAACACGGTGGAAGGAAACAACCCACCGCTGGCCACCATTCTGCCAACACTGTCAGCCGGTGACAACAATAATATTAATAACATTAATGATGACAGAGGCCAGAGCGTGGACGGCCCCAGCTACGACCTGAAGGAAGAAGGCGAAATCAAGGTCACGGAGAAGCTCCATCTTGGTGAGTGTGTGTGTGAGGGAGAGAGGAGGGAGGGAGGGAGGAGGGAGGGAGACAATCAAGGTCACGGAGAAGCTCCATCTTGGTGAGTGTGTGTGTGAGGGAGAGAGGAGGGAGGGAGGGAGGAGGGAGGGAGACAACCAAGGCCACGGAGAAGCTCCATCTTGGTGAGTGTGTAATAGCTGCAGCTATTCTAACACACACACACACACACACACACACACACATACACAAAATTGGTCTTTAACCCTCATTATTTTTATCATTTTTATGTGCCATAAGTGAACGACTCCCCTATCTTTATTTGTTTACTCGTAAACATACGTCAGACGAGTAAACAATAACACAATTATTCATTTCAACTTGAAGTTCATAGTTGATGTAGCGAGTTGATTTATCTAGTGACAGTAACACACAAAAAATTTTTTGGGGGGTCTACGAGAAATCGAAAGCTAAATGTGTTTTATTTATTTGTTTGGGTCATTTATATGTTCATGTAAACATACTGCTACCAATCACTCTATTAAGAACTCATATTTTTTTTATCGTATTTTAATGGGGGAGAGATTCTTGCTATAATTCTATTATAGATAATTGAAATAATTGAATTCTTAACAGTGTTCCAATCCACCTTTTTGGCATAGTGTGGAAACCAGACTATACGTACAAAAATGGTAGTTTACGCTATAAGGGATTTCTTACATTGGTTTAAGCTGAAACGAAGGTAAACCAGTGTGTTTATTTTAAACCCCATGAGTCGAAACTCTTCGTAAACTACATTTATCTTCAGCTGGAAGATGGTGTGTGATCATAGAGTGAATCACGTACGAAGATCATAGAGTGAATCACGTACGAAGATCATAGAGTGAATCACGTACGAAGATCATAGAATGAACTAGACGTAATGAATACTAAGACGATAAACACCTTCAAAAGTCATTTAGACAAATAGTTTCTAAATTCAGGGTAAAACTCTGAGAAAACCATGAGAAATAAAAGGTATCAAGGACGGCGTTAACGGGGACACTGAAAGTCCAATGTGCAGTAGCAACGGGGGAAGTCGTTCATAGCTTCAAAAAAAGTGAGAATATACCTCTTTTTTGGGTCGACCAGACAACCTAATCGTGGAGGCCAATTTGGCCTCTTGTTCTCTGTCTTCCTCATGTAAACTCATGTGTAAACTTTTCGTCTCTCCGTGTGTCCTTGCAGGCGGCATCATCGCCCTAGGCGTGTTCGGTGGTTTCGTCTTCCTGGCAGCTGTGATTACGACCATTGTCATCCTTGTCAGGAGGTAAGACACCAAAACCAGCCCCCCACACACACTCTCACTCTCTCTCTCTCTCCCACTCCCTCCTCCCCACAGTCTCCCCCTAAGACACCACAACCAGCCCCACACACTCTCTGTCTCTCTCTCCCCACTCCCTCCTCCCCACAGTCTCCCCCTAAGACACCACAACCAGCCCCACATTCACTCTCTCTCTCCCACTCCCTCCTCCCCACAGTCTCCCCCTAAGACACCACAACCAGCCCCACACACTCTCTGTCTCTCTCTCCCCACTCCCTCCTCCCCACAGTTTCCCTCCTTGCATGATGTATAATGTTCTACACTGGACAGGACCCTCATACAATATATATACATCATCACTATATCCTTGAATTTAACATCTTTTCGTCCCTGTTCTCTATCTTATGTATATATATATATATATATATATATATATATATATATATATATATATATATATATATATATATATATATATATATCATCTAACATTAAGTTAATACTTTTATGATTAATGAGCACTCCAGGTCTTAAGTTGTTAATGATTTTAATCAGTCATTTCCCTCGTGTATTAGCTAGAGGTGTTATGTGATCATACATAAACCCATTATCACACCTGGTTAATCAGTTACCTAAATGGATAACTGAGTTTCATACAAAGCTAATGAGGTTTTTGGCCCCATCTTGTTGCAATACCTTGGCCACCCAGCTTATCCTTCCCCCTCCCTCATATACTTTAACCTTTGACCAAGAGTCCCTTAACCATCACATGGCTTCCCCTCCTCCTCTTCTTCTTCTTCCTCTTCCTCCTCCTCCTCTTCTTCCTTCTCCAAGCTGACCCTCAACCAAGACGTTCCTTCGACACATCCAAATCATGGCTGGATCTATTTTGTACCGACGACTTCAGCTCTTCGGACACTTTATATTTTCTCTCATTCCTGGTGAATGTGGTTTTTGTTTGCGCTTGTTTACACCCCCCTTTTCTCTCTCTCTCTCTTGCTCTGTATGCTAACGACACTTGAGCCTATATATATATCTGTTTATATATATATATATATCAATATTTGCTGCATGTCTATGTATATTTTTTTTATTTCTAGAAAGACACATGACAAGTAAACTTTATTTCAGACTCTGTGGTATGCGAGAAGTCTTATATATCATTTTCCCTCTGTACCTCTTGTGTATGTATGTGTATGTGTGTCTCTGTGGATATATGTGTCTGTGTGTGTGTGTATGTGTAGTACTGCATTTTGTGAGTGACTGCATGACGTGTGTATGTGTGTATATGTGTCAAAGGAAGTATATATATATACCTGTAAGGAAGAGGTCGTGTGCCCCCCTCAGTGCTGTTCACGACGTGTGTGTATATGTGTATATGTGTGTGTGTATATATGTGTGTGTGTCTGTGTCAAACGGAGTGTATATGCCCATAAGGAGGAGGTATAGGATTGCCTCTCCCTCCCTCCTAGTGTTTGTTCACCGCCCACCTGATACTAGTGCTCCCTCAGTGGGTCGAAGCGACTCCCTAAACCGCTGTGGACCTCTCCTTCGACGCCTGGGTCTCGCTGGTACACGGTGCTGGCTCTCCCTTTCCCCGATGTGACTGTTGGCCGGAGGGAGCTGGTCTCGCGCTCCACTCCTAGAGCTGATTATTATTCTAGTCACTAAACTCTCCGCGCCCGCCCGCGCGCCCACGCGCACCGCCCATCTCGAGGTAGGCCCCTCCCAAAGAGGCCCACTTCTGCATGTGTCCGGGCGCGCCCTTGGCGACGGCCTCTGTAGGGCGCGCTACCACCTCCTCCTCCGAGGCGTCTGTGCGTCCTTCTTCTTGCTCTGTACCTCGCGCACCTCTGCACACGCACGCACACACACACACACTCACTCTCCCCCCCCACACACACACCCACACACCCTCCGTCCCCTCCCACACACTCACACACACACACACACACACACACACACACCCTCCGTCCCCTCCCACACACACACACACACACACACACACACACACACACACACACACACACACACACACACACACACACACACACACACTCACTCTCCCCCCCCACACACACACCCACACACCCTCCGTCCCCTCCCACACACACACACACACACACACACACACACACACACACACACACACACCCTCCGTCCCCTCCCAATCACACACACACCCTCCATCCCCTCCCACACACACACACACACACACACACACACACACGCACACACACACACACGCACACACACACCCTCCGTCCCCTCCCACACTCACACACCCTCCCTCCCATCACCCTTCCGTTGACCATCATCATTAATATAGTAATATTGCGACGGGTGGACTCGAGCCGACTCGACTGGTGTGAGCAAGGGAAAGACTTCTTCATATACATCTGTCCCTTCCATCCATCTATGTGAACTTTGAACCATCTTGTGTGAGGGGGAGATGGTGGGGGGGGAAAGGAATCAATGCCTCTATGCCTTTTCTTCTGTCATTTGCATACCGGCAGACACCATGGAGAACCGCACACACACACACACACCACAACTAATTTTTTTCTCCGAGACTAACAAGTGCCTGGTGATTTGATCTTCATCAAAGTAACCTATTAAAAGATAAAACATTTTTACGTTTTCTATAAGCACTCTTACAGCCTTGCTTTCAAGTCTGATGTTCGAGATTAAGGGTGGTTTTATTGTAGATGTAATAAGCTGTTGAGTAGCTGCACCAAACCTAGAGAATGCTGGTAAAATTGGTACTTCAGAGAATATATATATATATATATATATATATATATATATATATATATATATATATATATATATATATATATATAAAGCAAGGGACCCTGGTCTCGTACATCAACACAACATGTCTGTATTGTTACTCCAATGAATGCAATATTTTTTTTTTCTTGTTCAAATTATACACTTGATTATGGATAAAGTTGACTTTGTGTAGAGAAAATAAAAACTTCTGAATCAGTTGTACGAAAATCATATCTTTATTACTGTTTTATATTTTGTGTGTATACTTTTTTGCTTACTGATACTGTCTTCCATTACATTTATCAAATATTCCACATGATAAAAAAAGAGCCTTGATGTGTATATATATAGTTTATTAAGCCACATTTATTATTGTCAAAATATATTGTTTAGTATTTGGACATCATATATTGGACTCGTGACTCTCTCTTGCTTGCCCCCCCTGCTGATGTAGTAATGTATGGTGCACTTGTGATCCTCCCTTACAAGCAGTGGTTGTACACGTAGTCTGGACACTCCCATGGTTGAAGGTGGAAAGGCCAATCAACCACGTAGTTACTTCGTTAGACACACGTAGGAAAAGGGTTTTCCGACTGGGTATGCCAATCGCTTCCTCTCTTTGCATGACGTAAGATGGCACAACAGCATCATGCATCCTTGCGCTTACTCGAATCTCCTTCCTTACCCCTTCCTTGTCTTGGGCTTGAAATTAGACTGGCTTAAGAGTTACTTTTGGTCGAAGCTACAGAGAGAGTAATGCCGTTTTCTATGGACGGTTATCGTACATCTGATGCTGTCAATAAACCAGATATCGTACTTTGTTATCTCCCTTTTTATCCTCCTACTTTGCACGAGAACCCGCTGAATAGATAATAGATTCATCAGTCTATTGGTAGAAGCTCTCTCCCTCTCTGTGTCTTCACCTCAGTAATATGTCACCAGAGACATAGATGTGGGTACAGAACCCTATGAACATACATGACAATATCGTACCCATCCAAGTAATGTGTGTGGTTAGGAAGGAGACTGGTGCATGTATATGATGACAAAGACACTTACCACGTGATGGGCTTTCCTCTGGGTGATTTAAGCGGGACCTGTAGTTGAGGAAATTAGCAACAGCCCAATTGGACCAACGGGTAGTTAGACACGGGGCATGACCCACTTACCTCTGTAGTAAGAGAGTGATTCTAATCGTGTTAATGAAGTCGTTGAACGACCTAGACTGCAGGCTCCTACTTAGAAGAATGGCCATTCTACGTGGTTAGGATCCCCAATTGGTGGAACTTAACACACCCTCAAATAACTAGACTTTAACTTCTTCCCCTTTTTGATTTTTGTTTTCCTTAATTCTAAATTCCCCCCCTTTTGCAACAGCAGTAGCCTATATAGTCCTTCGAGGTTTAGATAGCTACTAACACGCTCACTAACTCTAACTTACAGGTCCCGCGATTTGTAAGGTGTTAGAAAGAGAGAGAAAGAAAGAGAGAGAAAGAGAGAGACAGGCTCTGTAGAGTCATGAGTCCCATATGTGAGTGTTCGAGTGGCGCTCATGTGATGTCATGACAATGTTGACAAAACACACACCCCAAACCCCCCAACCACTCCCTCTCTCCCCCACTGATTCGACCAGGACGCAACACTCGCCTTCGAAGAAATACGTGCGTCGCAGCGACGACGCCACGGCCTCCTCGTACGACTCCTCGTCTTCCGACGGCCACGGGTTGAACAAGTACTACAAGAGGGCGTGGGAGAACCTACGTGAAGGAGGCGGTGGTGCTGGTGGCGCCCCTAGCGGCGACCTGGAGAAAGGGAGCCACCCACGCCTGGGGCGCACGGAGACCCTGGACCAACCAGACTTCAGATCCACGCGTTCCGTCGGCCACGAGGGCCTGCGCGACGGCTCGGAAATGACGGTGAACGACGTGGCAGCCATGTACACGCGGCCGGAGAAGCGTCGCCATCACCACCACCACCACGGCCACCGCCACAAGGGGGCGCGCGACGCCGAGCGCGACCACCACGACCACCACGACCGCACCGCCGATCGCCACGACCGCCACGACCGCGACTGGCGCGATCGCGAGCGCAGGAAGTACTAAAGGGGATGGGGGGGAGGGAGGAGAAGGGCTTACCCCCTCCGCAGGCAAAGTGACTCAACCAAAGCACACAAGGCAGACGGAGCGAAGAGGGAGGAAGGAAGGAGAAGGAGGAGGAGGAGAAGGGGAAATTTTGAGGTGGACACACTGACTCTTCTAGTTTCCAGGGCCCAAAGGCGACCATTTCCAGTCTCAACTCCTTTCAGGTCACCTGGGGAAAATGGTGTTGTTGTTCTTGTTGTTCTTGTTGTTGTCTCGTTTGTGGCGCCGTGTGTGTGACGTAACCAAAACACACCAAGTTTGGCTCCGACATGATCCGAATTCTCCTCCATACTTCAGTACTGAATGATTACTGGCATTAATATATATTTCAGGAGAGCATGTCAGTCCCACGTATTCCTCATGGTAAGTGAGGAGTGATGGACTTCAAGGTCGATTTTGCCTGAAATTGTAATATATATACACACAGCATAAACATTAAATCTACACCGATGTGAACGATAAGTCTCACAACGATCACTTGTGAACATCAAGTGGTTGGTGTACTCTCACATTGCTTCGTCCGTATGTCATATTAAGTCACTGTGAAGGTGTACAGTTAGTTTTTATGCTGTGTGTGTGTGTGTAGCGTTGCGTCTTCTGGCTCAGTAGCGAACCATAAGACACGGGACTGTATGGATCAGAGTCACACAAACACATACGCGACTTCAACTTTGATGCATTTTCCTCAAAGAGACGTAAGAGGGCTTGCCTCCTAGGCACACTGGAAAGTCTATTATAATCGAATTTGATTGGTTTCTTTCATACCCCTAAGAGGTGGACGAACCAGCGTTTCACTAGAATTACCCCTTGGCCAGGGAAAGTATTCTGTTACTCTCACCCTCGAGTTTTGTCTTCATCATTCAGCGTTCATCTTCTCCCAGATGGGTTTTTTTTTTATGTGGGTCTTTCTGGCCTTTGAACGAAGTCTGGTGACGTAGGGGGAATTTGCTCTGCTCTCTCTCTCTCTCTCTCTCTCTCTCTCTCTCTCTCTCTCTCTCTCTCTCTCTCTCTCTCTCTCTCTCTCTCTCTCTCTCACTCCGCCAGCATCACCTCACACACCAAACACGGACCTGTGCGTGCGCACCTTCCACGTTATTTCACAGTTTAACCTGCACATTACACTGTTCGGTTTCATTATCACCACGTACATGAAGTTCACGGACGTTGGCCATTTTGCTAAGGCCTTTTCACAGTGATTAGTTTCCTTGAATGTTTATAATCAACAGGATAATGGTCTTCAAAACAGATTGTGAGATTTGGTTGGGTAGATATGAGTCTTCGTCGTTCGAAGTGAGGGAGAAATTAAACCCCTGAAAGAAAAATGAGTCACTGTTCGTTTCAGTATATCTCTGAGTCATTTTCCTCGAACAGACGATGCTTTGGTGCTCAAAACCCGTTTCATAACCTCGAGGGACCAACCCGTTTCGTAAACTCGAAGCATCAGCTTATCTCTGATGGCTTAAGCTGTTGACATTTCCATATACGTAATCAATCAGTCCAGTGGTCCTGTATGAGAAAGAGACATTCATCGTAAGGGCAACAGTAGTCCAATTCACGAGGCCATGTCCATTCTAGAAGAGAGTTTCTAAGACTGAGTGAGAGGAGAAGTATTCGTCAACCATTTTATTCAGTTGATATGTTGTCCACAATCTGTTTTAAACCACGAATTCTACATACCCATCTTTCGTACATTCTTGAGCTGGGCCCATCCCCCTAACAACTCTCCTATTCACGGTTTTATTCATCTTTACACACACACACACACACACACACACACACACACACACACACACACACACACAAAAGGGGGTTCACACTTAGGAACATGGAACTGGAACACATTTCGTTGTATCCTGGATAACCCAACGAAAGATTCGTCCATCTCTATCAACTGTGTACTGGACCAACAGTGCCATCTGTTGTTGTCTGTGCATTTCTTGAATGTAGTCTGTTGGAGGCATTAATTATTTATTTCCTATTGTATGATTTTTTTTCCTTTATGTAGAATAAAATGTTTTGTGGGACCAAGACCCATTGTTTCAATGTACTCACGTCTAGTGGGTCGTTTCAGTGGCACCGAGACCCATTGTCTCAATGTAAACACATCTAGTGGGTCATTTCAGTGGCACCAAGACCCATTGTTTCAATGTAAACACATTCAGTAGGTCGTTTCAGTGGGACCAAGACCCATTGTCTCAATGTAAACACATTCAGTGGGTCGTTTCAGTGGCACTGAGACCCATTGTCTCAATGTACACACATGTAGTGGGTCGTTTCAGTGGCACCGAGACCCATTGTCTCAATGTAAACACATTCAGAGGGTCATTTCAGTGGGACCAGGACCCATTGTCTCAATGTAAACACATTCATTGGGTCGTTTCAGTGGCACCGAGACCCATTGTCTCAATGTAAACACATTCAGTGGGTCATTTCAGTGGGACTGAGAGCCTACTGATAGGGGAAGGGAAGGGAATTCCCAGAATGCATTACATGTTTGTTATAAAACCTGGTTATTTAGTCGTAGTGTATAGTTAAGTCCCTTTTATTTTTTTTTTTTTTTTTTGTTATACTCACTGTAACTTGTACGTTAGCGAGAGATTCTCTGTTATAACTTTAGAGTTATATGTATAAATGACTTATTAGCGAATGAATAAAACCTTTGCCTGTAACTTGCACCACATGATACTATATGTATAAAATAACATGTACCATAACATAAAATAAAAGTTTATGTACAGAAAAGAGAATAAAAAAGACTTGTTTTATTCTATTGATGTTTTGCGTTTAGAACATGTGAAGGAATTTGAAGAATATACATTTTACATAGATAAATTTAGCCTTTTGACGCTACAGTGCGTAGAAAAGCCCATCTACTGTGTCCATAAACTTAATAAAATGTTGATGCGTATATACGCCCGTTTTCTACGCCAGGGGGGCCTCTCTTACATTCTTTAACAACAGATGACACCAAAAGGTATGCGAAGATAAGGTCGCAGGTAAGTTGGAACATTAATTAATCGCTTATCATAGAGCAGATAAAAGATAAGGAGTCTATGTGGAAACTGGCTGAGAAGTAGTTAGCGAAATAACGCTTGTTTGGTCATATTCATGGTGCTATGGTGAAATAGAACGACTCTCATTTGATGCTATAGCTATAGCAATAGCTATAGAAATAAGACCGCGAAGCTGAAGAGAAAGATGGATTTGAAAACCAGACGAGGGAGAAAGTTTCTTGAGAAGATGAGTCAATGGTAAAAACTGTCATCAGATATTGTAAAGGTGGGACTAGGTTCTCCCCTTGTCTGGCAACGCTCTCCGGTCGCTATTCTGACCGTACTGGGGTGTGCGAGCCAAAACAACTTCATTTGCATAATGAACTGGCTAAGACGTCATACGACATGTTAGTATACCAGCTTCACTTATTCTATCATGAATTCGCTAAAGGAGGCTGGAAATGAAAAATATACGAGAGAGAAGCAAGACAGAAAATGGGGTACCATTTACGTTGACTGGCGACATTTAGTACATCCAGTGGGCCAATCAGGCGACTAGTTTCATCGGGCGGTGACTGTTGCCTGTGTAATTAGCGACAATTAACTTTAATTAGTCTATAATATCGTATACGATCGAATTGCGATAGTCCTCCATGGCTCAGTCACGAGTATGAGACGAAAGGTATAGAAACGTACTATATTAAAGTTAAACAAAACGTTTCAAAAAATAAAGTTATTTTGATAACTTAAATTACCAATTTAATGTACATTTAATTGGTGTAATTTAAGCTATGTTCATTATCAGTGAGAACAACAATTATCAATGGGTAAGAGACAATATTAATGGTATA
>NC_092281.1:3276072-3283572 GCF_036320965.1 Panulirus ornatus
CAATTATTCATCCCAGAATAGGTCTAATATGGACCAGTGAACAATATGGTGGGGCAGGAGAGAGAGAGAGAGAGACAAATTAATTTACGATGATAAATGTATAATAGTTTAATGTACGATGATAAATGTATAATAGTTTAATTTACGATGATAAATGTATAATAGTTTAATGTACGATGATAAATGTATAATAGTTTAATGTACGATGATAAATGTATAATAGTTTAATGTACGATGATAAATGTATAATAGTTTAATGTACGATGATAAATGTATAATAGTTTAATGTACGATGATAAATGTATAATAGTTTAATGTACGATGATAAATGTATAATAGTTTAATGTACGATGATAAATGTATAATAGTTTAATGTACGATGATAAATGTATAATAGTTTAATTTACGATGATAAATGTATAATAGTTCAATTTAGGATGATAAATGTATAATAGTTTACCCTCCATGGAGCTAATACTACTGCGTGAAAGAAAACGTGTTGCGTACACAGTCCTGACATGGAAGGTATATTTGGAGCGCGTTGAGATAAAGTATAATTCTGAGATAAAAATAACTGATAATAATTCATAGATAGAAATAAATTCCTGATAAAGTTTAGGTGATAATGATGACTTAAGAGTACAATGGGGGATGGCTAGAGTCTTACAAACAGTTCCCAGACTCGTAATTAAATTCCCTGGGGACAAAAAATGGCTAAAAACAACATTTAAGGACAAAAAAATGGTTAAAGACAACATTTAAGGACAAAAAAATGGCTAAAGACAACATTTAAGGACAAAAAAATGGCTAAAGACATTTAAGGACAAAAAAATGGCTAAAGACAACAGTTAAGGACAAAAATAAATGGCTAAAGACATTTAAGGACAAAAAAAATGGCTAAGTACAACATTTAAGGATATTAAAAAAAATGCCTAAAGACAACATTTAAGGAAAAAATGGCTAAATATTTAAGGACAAAAAAAATGGCTAAAGACAACATTTAAGGACAAAAAAATTGGCTAAAGACAACATTTAAGGACAAGATAAATGACTAAAGACAACATTTAAGGACAAAATAAATGACTAAAGACCATTTAAGGAAAAAAAAAAAGGAAAAAACTAGGAATTCAATGAGGAAAGCGATGGATACGCAATGCGTTGGTGATACAAGCTAAATTCAATGAAGAAAGCGATATGCATGAACCTAGGCGACGCATGAACCTAGGCGACGCATGAACCTAGGCGATGCATGAACCTAGGCGACGCATGAACCTAGGCGATGCTGAACCTAGGCGACGCATGAGCCTAGGCGATGCTGTACCTAGGCGATGCATGAACCTAGGCAACGCATGAACCTAGGCGACGCATGAACCTAGGCGACGCATGAGCCTAGGCGATGCATGAACCTAAGCGACGCATGAACCTAGGCGATGCATGAACCTAGGCGACGCATGAACCTAGGCGACGCATGAACCTAGGCGACGCATGAACCTAGGCGATGCTGTACCTAGGCGACGCACGAACCTAGGCGATGCTGAACCTAGGCGACGCATGCACCTAGGCGACGCATGAACCTAGGCGACGTATGAACCTAGGCGACGCATGAACCTAGGCGATGCTTGAACCAGGGCGATGCTGAACCAAGGCGACGCATGAACCTAGGCGACGCATGAACCTAGGCGATGCTGAACCTAGGCGACGCACGAACCTAGGCGATGCTGAACCTAGGCGACGCATGAACCTAGGCGATGCTGAACCTAGGCGACGCATGAACCAAGGCGACGCAAGAACCTAGGCGATGCATGAACCAAGGCTACGCATGAACCTAGGCGACGCATGAACCTAGCCGACGCATGAAAACCTTGCTGGGTGGGTCACTTACCGTCTCTTGGCCCTGGTTTTGGGCAGACCCGACCTCCTGGAGGAGGGTTGGATGAGCGCCACCAGGAGCGCCACCAGCACCGCGCAGAACAGCACCGACACCACGGCGATGGTCACGATGACCTCCGTGCCCTCCGCCTGCAGGAGGACAAGACGAAGGTCATGAAGCGGTCAAGGGCGCGAGGGAGGGCGCGGGACTACATCCCTACATCACTGTGATGGTCACAATGACCTCCGTCCCCTCCGCCTGCAGGAGTGGAAGACGAAGGTCATGAAGCGGTCAAGGGCGCGGGGGGGGAGGGGACTACATCCCTACCTACCTACCGAACTACTTAGCTACCTACCTATCTACTTACGGACCTACTTACCTACCTATCTACTTACGTACCTACTTATCTACTTATGTACCTACTTACCTACCTATCTACTTACGTACCTACTTACCTACCTATCTACTTACGTACCTACTTACCTACCTATCTGCTTACGTCCCTACTTACCTACCTATCTACTTACCTACGTACCTACTTACCTATCTATCTAATTACCTACATACCTACCTGCCTACCTTCTGATCGACTTACCTATCTACTTACCTACATACCTACCTACTTACATACCTCCCTAGTTACCTACCTATGTACTTACCTACCTACCTACTTACCTACCTATCTACTTACTTACCTACCTACTGACTACCTACCTTCTTATCGACTTACCTACCTAGCTACTTACCTACTTACCTACCTATCTACTTACTTACGTACATACTTACCTTCCTATCTACTTACCTACTTACTTACCTACATACCTACCTACTTACCTAGCTACTTACCTACCTATCTACTTACGTACATACTTACCTACCTATCTACTTACCTACTTACTTACCTACATACCTACCTACTTACCTACCTACTTACCTACATACCTACCTACCTACTTACCTACCTGTCTACTTACTTACCTACCTACTTTCTGATCGACTTACCTACCTATCTACTTACCTACCTACCTACTTACCTACCTACCTACTTACATACCTGCTTGCTTACCTACCTTTCTATTTTGCTACGTACCTACTTACGTATCTTATTACCTACTTATTTACCTACCTACTTACATACCTACCTACCTACCCACCTACTACCCATCTACCTACTTATCTACCTATCTACTCACCTAAGTACCTACGTACCTACCTACCTACTTACCCACTTGCTACCTACCTTCTTACCGACTTACCTACCCACCTTCATACCTATCTACCCACCTACTTTCCTATCTACTTACCTACCTACTTACCTAACGACCTACTTATCAACTTACCAACTTACCTACCTGCTTGCTTACTTACTTACCTACCTACCTTCCTTTTTATTTACCTGCATACTTATCTACCTACCTACTGCCTACTTACCTACCTACCTAAGAGTTTCGACGCCACGCAACGTAGTTTTCACCGAAGGACAATCTGGTGTACAAGAGTAGAGTCGTGCGAGATGTGTTTTGTGTTATAAGTGTCAGGTGTGTGTTATAAGAGTCAGTTGTGTGTTATGAGTGTCAGTTGTGTGTTATGAGTGTCAGTTGTGTGTTATAAGTGTCAGGTGTGTGTTATAAGAGTCAGTTGTGTGTTATAAGTGTCAGTTGTGTGTTATGAGTGTCAGTTGTGTGTTATGAGTGTCAGTTGTGTGTTATAAGTGTCAGGTGTGTGTTATAAGAGTCAGTTGTGTGTTATAAGTGTCAGTTGTGTGTTATGAGTGTCAGTTGTGTGTTATGTGTCAGTTGTGTGTTATAAGTGTCAGTTGTGTGTTATGAGTGTCAGTTGTGTGTTATAAGTGTCAGGTGTGTGTTATAAGAGTCAGTTGTGTGTTATGAGTGTCAGCTGTGTGTTATGAGTGTCAGTTGTGTGTCATAAGAGTCAGTTGTGTGTTATGAGTGTCAGTTGTGTGTTATGAGTGTCAGTTGTGTGTTATAAGTGTCAGGTGTGTGTTATAAGAGTCAGTTGTGTGTTATGAGTGTCAGTTGTGTGTTATGAGTGTCAGTTGTGTGTTATGAGTGTCAGTTGTGTGTTATAAGTGTCAGGTGTGTGTTATAAGAGTCAGTTGTGTGTTATAAGAGTCAGTTGTGTGTTATGAGTGTCAGTTGTGTGTTATGAGTGTCAGTTGTGTGTTATAAGTGTCAGTTGTGTGTTATGAGTGTCAGTTGTGTGTTATAAAGTGTCAGGTGTGTGTTATAAGAATCAGTTGTGTGTTATAAGTGTCAGGTGTGTGTTATAAGAGTCAGTTGTGTGTTATAAGTGTCAGTTGTGTGTTATGAGTGTCAGTTGTGTGTTATGAGTGTCAGTTGTGTGTTATAAGTGTCAGTTTTGTGTTATGAGTGTCAGTTGTGTGTTATAAGTGTCAGTTGTGTGTTATAAGTGTCAGGTGTGTGTGTGTTATAAGAGTCAGGTGTGTGTGTGTTATAAGAGTCAGTTGTGTGTTATGAGTGTCAGTTGTGTGTTATGAGTGTCAGTTGTGTGTTATGCGTGTCAGGTGTGTGTTATAAGTCAGTTGTGTGTTATAAGTGTCAGTTGTGTGTTATAAGAGTCAGTTGTGTGTTATGAGAGTAAGTTGTGTGTTATAAGTGTCAGTTGTGTGTTATAAGTGTCAGGTGTGTGTTATGAGTGTCAGTTGTGTGTTATAAGAGTCAGTTGTGTGTTATAAGAGTCAGTTGTGTGTTATGAGAATCAGTTGTGTGTAATAAGTGTCATTTGTGTGTTATAAGTGTCAGTTGTGTGTTATGAGTGTCAGATGTGTGTTATAAGTGTCAGGTGTGTGTTATAAGAGTCAGGTGTGTGTTATGAGTGTCAGTTGTTTTTTATGAGTGTCAGTTGTGTTATAAGTGTCAGATGTGTTATGAGTGTCAGTTGTGTTATAAGTGTCAGGTGTGTGTTATAAGAGTCAGGTGTGTGTGTGTTATAGGAGTCAGGTGTATGTGTGTTATAAGAGTCAGGTGTGTGTGTTTTATAAGAGTCAGGTGTGTGTGGTGTGTTATAAGTGTCAGTTGTGTGTTATGAGTGTCAGTTGTGTGTGTTATAAGTGTCAGTTGTGTGTTATGAGTGTCAGTTGTGTGTGTTATAAGTGTCATTTGTGTGTTATAAGTGTCAGTTGTGTGTATTATAAGTGTCAGGTGTGTGTTATGAGTGTCAGTTGTGTGTTATAAGTGTCAGGTGTGTGTTATGAGTGTCAGTGTGGTGTTATAAGTGTCAGTTGTGTTATGAGTGTCAGTTTGTGTTATAAGTGTCAGGTGTGTGTTATGAGTGTCAGTTGCGTGTGTTATAAGTGTCAGTTGTGTGTTATAAGTGTCAGTTGTGTGTTATAAGTGTCAGTTGTGTGTTATAAGTGTCAGTTGTGTGTATTATAAGTGTCAGGTGTGTGTTATGAGTGTCAGTTGTGTGTTATAAGTGTCAGTGTGTGTGTTATGAGTGTCAGGTGTGTGTGTTATAAGTGTCAGTTGTGTGTTATGAGTGTCAGTTGTGTGTTATAAGTGTCAGGTGTGTGTTATGAGTGTCAGTTGTGTGTGTTATAAGTGTCAGTTGTGTGTTATAAGTGTCAGTTGTGTGTTATAAGTGTCAGTTGTGTGTTATGAGTGTCAGTTGTGTGTGTTATAAGTGTCAGTTGTGTGTGTTATAAGTGTCAGTTGTGTGTGTAATGTCAGTTGTGTATAAGTGTCAGTTGTGTGTTATAAGTGTCAGGTGTGTGTTATGAGTGTCAGTTGTGTGTGTCATAAGTGTCAGTTGTGTGTTATAAGTGTCAGTTGTGTGTGTTATGTCAGTTGTGTGTTATAAGTGTCAGGTGTGTGTTATGAGTGTCAGTTGTGTGTGTTATAAGTGTCAGTTGTGTGTTATGAGAGTCAGTGTGTGTGTTATAAGTGTCAGTTGTGTGTTATAAGTGTCAGTTGTGTGTTATAAGTGTCAGGTGTGTGTTATAAGTGTCAGTTGTGTGTGTTATAAGTGTCAGTTGTGTGTTATAAGAGTCAGGTGTGTGTGTTATAAGAGTCAGTTGTGTGTTATAAGTGTCAGTTATGTGTGTTATAAGTGTCAGTTGTGTGTGTTATAAGTGCCAGTTGTGTTTTATAAGTGTCAGTTGTGTTTTATAAGTGTCAGTTGTGTGTGTTATGAGTGTCAGTTGTGTGTGTTATAAGTGTCAGTTGTGTGTTATAAGTGTCAGTTGTGTGTTATAAGTGTCAGTTGTGTGTTATAAGTGTCAGTTGCGTGTTATAAGTGTCAGTTGTGTGTGTTATAAGTGTCAGGTGTGTGTTATGAGTGTCAGTTGTGTGTTATAAGTGTCAGGTGTGTGTTAGAGTGTCAGTTGTGTGTGTTATAAGTGTCAGTTGTGTGTTATAAGTCAGGTGTGTGTGTTATAAGTGTCAGTTGTGTGTTATAAGTGTCAGTTATGTGTGTTATAAGTGTCAGTTGTGTTTTATAAGTGTCAGTTGTGTTTTATAAGTGTCAGTTGTGTTTTATAAGTGTCAGTTGTGTGTGTTATGAGTGTCAGTTGTGTGTGTTATAAGTGTCAGTTGTGTGTTATAAGTGTCAGTTGTGTGTGTTATAAGTGTCAGTTGTGTGTTATAAGTGTCTGTTGTGTGTGTTATAAGTGTCAGTTGTGTGTTATGAGTGTCAGTTGTGTGTGTTATAAGTGTCAGTTGTGTGTGTTATAAGTGTCAGTTGTGTGTTATAAGTGTCAGTTGTGTGTTATAAGTGTCAGTTGTGTGTTGTGTGTGTTATAAGTGTCAATTGTGTGTTATGAGTCGTCAGAACAACAACAGTCGTTTGCCTGGGCAGTTGGTACCTCCCTGGTCGCTGATTGGCACACCATCTGCGAGAGAGAGAGAGAGAGAGAGAGAGAGAGAGAGAGAGAGAGAGAGAGAGAGAGAGAGAGAGAGAGAGAGACACACAACTCACCTTGGCTGTTTTGATCTGGTCCTCCACCAGTTGGGTGGCGTTGTGAACACTGGCCATCACGGACGCCACGAAGTCGCGGTCGTCCTCGGTGACGTTCGCGACGAGGGCGGGGTTCGTCCGCCCTTCCTCGACCAGTTCGTCCAGGTCCGCGGCCTCCTGGTCGAGCCAGAGGGCGTGGTCGTGGTCGGTCGCCCCATCTCCGATCTCGTCTGCTAACCCCAGCATGTTCTCCAGGCGCTCGCCGACGCGCTCGCGCCACGCGAGGGGCGCGTCCGTCGCCGCGACCTCGGTCGCGGGCGTCGTCCCGAGGGGCGAGGGCGTCGTGCGCACCAAGGGCGTCTCTGCTGTCGTGGCGGCGGCTTCCGAAGACGTCGTCGCTTCTGTGGCGAGAGCGCCCCCAGACGACGACGACGAAGTGATAGACGTGGTAACTTCGTCTTCCGTTCCCTCCTTCTCCTCCTCTTCTTCCTCTTCCTCTTCCTCTTCCTCTTCCTCCTCTTCTTCCTCCAATGTCCTTGTCCTCTGTATCTCTGCCGCCCTGTGGCTCGCACCTGGTGGTGGGAGGAGGGGCGTCTCCTCCTCTGCCACGCCCCTGAGGGGCCCCAGGATCGGGATGTAGTCTCTGAGGGCCTGGCGGTAGGAGGACACGCCCAACGGCGCCACCCTAAACACGC